>NC_133137.1:56245069-56347265 GCF_048418815.1 Hemitrygon akajei
GTAACTTTCACCATACACGATTTCAAAAGAAAAACAGGCTGTGGGAAAATTTCAGCAGGCCAGGTGACATCTGTGCAGAGAGAAAGTTAATACCTTAGGTCAATGATCTTTCATAACTGGAAAAAAATTAGAAATAAAACAGATTTTATATTGCAAGGTGAAAGGCTGGTAGAATAAAGGGCAGTGCCTCTGAAGAGACACTGAATGACCTAAGGGGTGGTGGTGCCAGTTAATAGAGACTAGTGAAGGTTTGTTAATGCTGATCAGTCTGGAGGAGACATAAATTTAAGATGAATGAAAACAGATCAAAGAGCAAGTGTGCTGGAGAAATGAGGACAAATGCTATAAATATTGGAAATATTCAGCAGGTTGATGACTTTCATCAGAACTGGCATTTCAGATAACAACTGGAAAGGTGGAACTCAGTAACAGACCTCAGAGCCATACCATCCCTAACTGCAGGATGATATGCCATGCTTGGAGATTAACTTGGGCCTTGATTTAACAGTATAGAATGCTGAAGATTGAAATCAGGATGGGAGTGTAATGAAGAATTAAAGTGACAGGCAACTGGAAAGCTCAGAATCACTAATGAAAGCTGAACAGTCCGCCGCAAAGCAGCCTGGGCTTCACTTCTTCAGTGCAGAGAGCACCAACTCAGAAGTGCAAGTGAACTGCCACTTCACCGAGGAGTGTTTGGGTCACTGGATGACAGGAATAGAAGAGGTGAAAGGACAGTTTAGCATCTTTTGACTCACATGGACAGGACAGTGACAGGATAACAGCAGTGCAGCTGAGAAATGTGAACTAGGGCACTGCAAAGGGATCAGTCAAAAGGGCAGGGAGGGTGGTGGGTAACTGAACAAGGAGGAAATTATGGAGTTTGATTTGTTGAAAGTGGAAGCGGGTGGATAGCCTGATGATGATATGCAAAGCATGTCTGTGCTCTGCAAGGGGGAAGGGTGAAATCATTGTGAGACAAATGGAACAAATGTGGTTCAACTATGATAAGCCATTTGTCCAAAAGAACACCTTAGGGGTAAAGGTTAGAGCGGATACACTGGTGTGAGAGAAAATGGCAGAACAGAATGAAGTCTTCAGATGCTGCCTGACCTGCCGAGTTCCTCCAGCATTTTGTGTGTGCCGCTCAAGATTTCCAGCATCCGCAGCTTCTTCTGTATCTGTGAGAATGAAGTCCTTATAGCAGGGGTTCCCAAACTTTTTTTTTTAATGCCACAGACCCCCACCATTAACCGAGAGGGTCTGTGGACCCCAGGTTAGGAACACCTGCCTTATAGGAAGAGAATGGCAGGAGATATAGTCAAGAATAAAGGGTCATGTGGGGAGAAGTACATTTCTTCCTAATATGACTATATTCTTTCTCTCACTCTCCAGTCTTTTCGAACTTAAATGCAGAACATCCTTAATTATATCTATGAAAATTTCCTTATTTCTGCTCTTACCCCTTTCCTCCCTCGAGGAGCAAGGACTCTGCTGACCCATGACTGTGCTGCAACACACAGCTCGAACCATATTATCAAATTCACTGATGACATGACCATGGTGGGTCTCATCAGCAACGATGAGTCAGCATACAGTCAGGAGGTGCAGTGGCTAACAGACTGGTGCAAAGCCAACAACCTGTCTCTGAATGTAAACAAAAGAGATGGTTGTTGACTTCAGGAGGGCACAGAGCAACCACTCTCCGCTGAACATCAACGGCTCCTAGGTAGAGATCGTTAAGAGCACCAAATTTCTTGGTGTTCACCTGGCGGAGAATCTCACCTGGTCCCTCAACACCAGCTCCATAGCAAAGAAAGCCCAGCAGCATCTCTACTTTCTGCGAAGGCTCAGGAAAGTCCATCTCCCACCCTCCCATCCTCATCACATTCTACAGGGTCGTATTGAGAGCATCCTGAGCAGCTGCATCATTGCCTGGTTCGGAAATTGCACCTTCTTGGATCACAAGACCCTGCAGCAGATAGTGAGGTCAGCTGAGAAGATCATCGGGGTCTCTTCCTGCCATTATAGATATTTACACTACACGCTGCATCCGCAAGGCAAACAGCATTATGAAGGACCCCACGCACCCCTCATACAATCTCCTCTCCCTCCTGCCATCTGGGAAAAGGCACCGGAGCATTCGGGCTCTCATGACCAGACTATCTAACAGTTTCTTCCCCCAAGCTATCAGACTCCTCAATACCCAGAGCCTGGACTGACACCAACTTACTGCCCTCTACTGTACCTATTGTCTTGTCTATTATTTATTGTAATGCCTGCACTGTTTTGTGCACTTTATGCAGTCCTGGGTAGGTCTGCAGTCTAGTGTAGTTTCGTTTTTTCCTGTGTTATCTTCACGTAGTTCAGTGCAGTTTTTGCATTGTTTCATGTAGCACCACGGTCCTGAAAAATGTTGTCTCATTTTTACTGTGTACTGTACCAGCAGTTATGGTCGAAATGACAATAAAAAGTGACTTGACTTGATAGAGCTCCCCTTACCTCCAACCTCAGTCGCCTCCACATGCCATGCATCTTCCTTCATAACTGTTACCTCCTTCAAGGGGATTCCCCCATTAGGGGTAGCTTTCCTTTTCAGCTTTCCCTCAGTACCTCCCTGGTTCACCTATCCATCTGGATCAATGCCCATCCAATTGTCACAGTACTATTACATGCAAGGGATGTTATGCCTGACTTTTTCTCTCTTCCCTGGCAGCAATAAAGGGACCTAAACACTCCTTTCAGGTAAAGAAGCAAAGGTACTTGTACTTCTAATTTGATGTACTACATCTGATGCTTGCCCATACATTGGAGAAAACAAACAGATTATATACTGTTTTCCAGAGAGATAAAAAAGTCACCTAGTCCAAAAGGTGACCTTAAGCTTCTAATTGCCTGTCACTTTAATATTCTACCCCATTCCTTTCTGATACCTGTCACTGGCATCCTACAGTCTTCAAGCAAAGCACAAAGCATGAAAGACCACCACCCCATTTTCTGACTGGGCATGTTACAGCCTTCAGGATCCAATATCAAATTCAACAATCTCAGGTGATCTACCTTTCTAGTTTCTATCAGAATTGGACAGCTTTTACTAAAATTTATTCACCTATCGTATTACCTTTTTTTCTCCTCCAAAGGTGCTGCCTGGCTTTTTCCAGAGCTGCATGAGTATCTGCCCCACACCCCCACTCACCCTCCATCTCCTGTTCTCATTCATCTAGTTACATCTCCGTCAGACGGATCAGCTACATTAACAAGCCTTTGTCAACCTCTCTCAACCAACTTTTATCATTCAGATTTGCCTGGCTTTCATACCATCACAGATATTTTTTTTGTTCTCTGCAGCCTAAAACATGTTTGATTCGTAACCTTTCTAACTCTGATGAGACATCATTAACTTGAAATGATAACACTTGTTTCTTTCTCCACAAATGCTGCCTGTTTTGCTGAATATCACAAGCATTCTGTTCTTAAGAGTTGTAATATTAGTATCTGCATGTTATCATGGGAAATTGCCCAATTACATTCTGTCCCCAGGACTCAGTACAATCCAATATGCTTAAACACACAATTAGTCTAGTTTTACATATCACCAGAAGTGCTGGTTGAGGACATGATGATGTTGGTGGCACTTATCTATAATTTAGATATATTTATCTATAATTTGTTCTTTGATATGTAGTTTGGGTTTTGCTGGGCCAGCCCTGCTCCACACTTCATTGAAGTGGGTGGTGAAGGAAGAGGAGGAATTACGGACGTCACATTGTCTAGAAACCTGCTTGGAGCAGTCACTTAAATAGCCACATATTAAGTAGCATTTGTTGGCTCTTGGACTGTATTCATTAGAGTATAGAAGAAAGAGAGGAGATTTAATAGAAACATTTCGAATGTTGAAAGGGTTGGACAGAGTAGATGTGGAAAGGCTGTTTCCCTTGGTGGGCGAGTCTAGGACAAGAAGCCACAGTCTTAGAATTAGAGGGTACCCATTTGAAACATAGATGAGGAGAAATTTTTTTTTAGCTAGAGGGTTGTGGATTTATGGAATTAGTTGCAACATGCAGCTGTGGAGGCCCAATCATTGAGGGTGTTTAAGGAGGAGACTGATAGGTATCTAATTAGTCAGGGTATCAAGGGACATGGGGAGAAAGCTGGAAATTGGAACTAGATGGGAGAATAGTTTAGTTCATGGTGGAGTGGCAGAGCAGACTCGATGGGCCAAATGGCCTACTTCTGTTCCTTTGTCTTGTGATCTTGTGAAATACCCCATCTAAGTTTTGAACTGATTCATCAGTGATCAGGAAGTGAAAGAAAAGCATTTGTGGTCCATCACTGCCAATCAATGACAGGCACTGGAGACTCCAATAGTCCAGAGGAAATGCAGCAACAGCATGCAGACATCAATTGTTCAAGAGAAGATCACAAAAAAAACCTTTGCATTGATCCATTATGAGAGGAATAGATAAATAAATTTTATATTACATCTATCATCTTAGATTAGCTCTTATATTCAGCTGGTTTCAAAACTATCAGACTCACACACAAACCAAGTTATGGGTAAGTGATCCGTACATTGAACACGATTTCTGTAAAGTTTACAAACCTCTGGTGAACAGAAATGCAGGCAGTCCTCCAGCGGAGGTCTAACTAATGTTTTATGAAGTCGCAGCATAACCGCCCTGCTCATATTTTCAATGACCCAACTAATGAAGGCCAAAAAATCTTTTCCCCAGGGCTGTCGTGCAGCTAAATAGTGCTCACCTATAGTCCATCGGCACTATGGACAATCTCTAAGTGCAATATGTGGGCATAATTTTTTTACTATTTTACATTTAATCATTGTATTTAACAACATGGGAATGTGCAATACTTGCACACTTGAAAAGAAACACAATTTCATTTAATGTTAGTTATTTGTTTTTAATTCAACTGTAATTTAGATATCATTCTGAATAATGCAGTCACCATTTTAAATTTAGTTATTATGTTTTTAGCAATTGACTTAACAGTATGGTGTTTTGCACTGAATGGAGTAGCTCTGCAATCTTGCTGTCCTCAGCAATGACAATAACGCTCTAATCTGATCTATTTCATACTATTAACCACATTAGTTAGCTGTGCTGCCTTCTGCAAGAATCTTTGGGCATGCAAATCTAGACTGCTGTGTTCTTCAATAATCCCCATATTGGAGAATGGTACTGATACCCTCCCACTAAAGGAGGGATAGTCTTGACTATTGAATAAAGTTGCTTCAATAATTAAAATAATTAAAAGAGTTCTTAAATCTACACTCTTTTTAAATTTAAATACCAATCATCTTGTGCTATTGATGATGTGATCTGGCACCAAAAAGTACACATTACGTGTTTGAATATTCTTTTGTTCTGCACCCACAGTTGAAACAACAGTTTGGATTATTTTTCTGTAATCTGTGATACTGAATATGCTCCTACAATTCAACCTTCACTGCCCCATTTCCAAGCTTTACATAAGGTTCAAAAATTAAGAGTCATAATGCTTATTTCCATCATAGCCACTGAATTTCTCCTGTTTGCCATTTTCACATGAAAGCTTGAACTTTATTACATTTTAAAATATCCTTTATTAACTATACCACATGCAAGTTATAATGTGACGCACAGTTAAATGCAGATCTCCACTTTAACGAAACCTCTAGATGATGTGCATGAGTTCTTTGTTGTTAGTCAACTTTCCTCAATTCAACCCCATATACTAATTAAGGAGCAATATCTATTAAAAACATGAACAATTCAGAAATTATTCAGCCTTCAACAATGGTAGAAAATGGCAGGATGCTTGTACTCCAAAATGCAATAGACAATATACTTACTGAGCTTATTCCAGGTAAATTCAGAATGGAACCTAATATAGGCACTCGCCTAATAAAACCAACCACCACCGGGAAGAACCCCCTAGAAAGAAAATAACGTGGAAAAGGAAAGAAAAAAGGTTTTTAATAAATGAAAACTGTAAAAACCTCACAAAATTAACTAGAACTGCAGCCAATGTTTCATGATCGTCTTTTTGTTCCGCAAGAGAATGAACAATAGAAAACTACTCACTTGGCAGTCTTTAGCATTTCCTTTAAAAACAGTTTTTGCTTTACTTTAAAACCATTAGAACTTCTTACATGAAAACCATTTCAATTTTAATTGTGGAATAATTAAGTCTCGAGGGAAAAACAAAAGCAAGTCTCATTGTATTATATTAAGATTTTAAACAAATGAGATTCAATAATAATGTTCGTTAAATAAATGAAAAGCAAGGCAACATGATTCAGTTAAAATTGGCATCTTGGCTTCATGACAATTTAACTAAAAACCTTGAGTTCTGTACTTAATGAAAATGATAAATTCAGGCTTCTTAATTGTTTATCGGTATAATTCGTATTCCTTTTGCTTTTTGTACTTCAGATATTATAATGCTCGAAGTATTAAGAAGATACAATGATCCATAACATCTTGTTCACTCCAGAGTGAGGTAAAGAGTGAATTCTAATTAACTTACCTGAATAAAAGAAAAAATCCATAAATTTCAAGTACCATGCCTATAACAGGCCAGCCAATGAGTACTACAAAAATTCCACCAAGAAAGAAACCAGTAGCTTTCATTTTGTGTTTCTGGAAGAAGAACCTGAAAGTCCTTTCTAATCCGATTACAAAGGACAAACCTGCCACAAATAAAATCTGCAAAAGAGAGAGAAACAAGTATGTTAGGAGGATCAATTTGAGAAAGGTAAGTAGTAAACAGGCCTGTGTAAAATTTAGTATTCAGTTTAGAATTCATGCTCAAAGCATTCCTCTAGTTCCTAAAAACAATAATTATCATCTCCATGTATGTTTTTCCTTCAATAGCTCAGGTCATGCATTATAAAAGATAGATCAGAAACAGGCCCTTTATCAGTAATGGCCATGATGCGATTTTAACTGTCGGAACATGGCTGGTATTTCTCTATTTTCTGATTTTATGACTCTCTCTAAATGCCTCTTACAGTTATTATTACACCTGCCTTTACCACCTCCCTGGCTGTTTGTACCGGATACCTATCCCTGTGTGGAAAAGAAAGCACTTGCCTTGAAATTCTCCTTTAAACTTTCCCCTTCTTGCCTGAAATGTATATTCTTTACCATTTGACATTTCCACCCTGGGAAAAGTCACTGACTATCCACCCCATCTATCCTTCTCAATCAGTCAAGTCTCGCCTCGGCTTCTCTCATTCAAAGAAACCAATCAGTGTTTACCAAACCTTTTGTAACAGCTAATACACTCCAATTGAAGGAACATCCAACTGTACCTCTTCTACACCTTTCTTAACTAAAATAAATCTCATAATGTGGGAAACTATAGCAGATAATAGTGGCTTGTCAGATTATTTTGTGATTAAAGGCACCAATAATTTGTGGAAAGAATTTATTTTTCTGTATAAGTACACATCCAATCAATTCTAAGGTGGGAATACCAGAAATCAAAAATTTCCAAAACACCCATAACAGTTTTATGGTTACTTAAAAGTTTCAGTTTTACAATCCGTAGAAAAAGCTTCAATCTTTCAACTCCATTTGTTCTGTAGAGGAATTTCTTTTAAAGAAATTACCCCAGAAGAATAAGAAACAAGAGTTGTGAGTGGTGTTGGTACAAATGGGTAGAAATGGAAGTGATATCTTAAGAGCTTTACATACGAAGCACACCATACAACAGTAAGGGTTTTGCCATATTCTAAACAAAAATGCCAATGCTCAAGCAACATAGAAAAGCCTTTCAACTGTATTTTCCCCTCCATCAGCTCCATACATCCTGTCCCAAATCTTTAAAACTTGAAATGAGAAAAGGCGACTTTAATTATTTTTTCTGAAAATGATGACCTTTTTGAAAAAAATGGGGACAAACAATCTTTGTAGAAGAACATTTCAGAAACCAATCTTACATTTCCTATCGCAAGGAGTGCCTTATCAAAGAACAGGATCATGCCAAAGAATAGGAAAAACACGCCAAAGCCTGTCAATCCCATGCCAATTTCTGTAAAGGAAGCACATGACAATTAGACTTAATATTTTATCTCAATTCCAGATGTTCCTTAAACCACGGTTGCTTTAAATATGCTGAACATTAGAATTTGATTAACTCAGAATCAGATTTCTTATCACCAACATGTTGTGAAATGTTGTGAAGTTAGTCCTGACGAAGGGTCTCGGCCCAAAACGTCGACTGTGCTTCTCCTTATAGATGCTGCCTGGCCTGCTGTGTTCCACCAGCATTTTGTGTGTGTTGTTTGAATTTCCAGCATCTGCAGATTTCCTCATGTTGTGAAATTTGTTGTTTTGTGCAATACGGTGCAAGACATAAAAATCACCATAAATTACAAATAAATGACTTGGCTAGGGTTAAGCCAGTAGGTTGCTGGTGGTGCGGTTCAAAGGGCCTATTCTGTGCTGCATTTTTAAATATATAAATAAATCCTGCAAAGACGTAGTGTCCATGGACCGTTAGAAATCTAATGGCAGAGGGGAACTGTTAATACATGTCGTGTGGGTCTTCAGGCTTGTGCACCTCCTCCCTGATAGCAATAACGTGGTGGGAATGATGCAAAAGGTTTTGATTTTTAATGAGGGATTCTCGAGACACTGCCTCTTGAAGATGTCCTCAGTGGTGGGGAAGGTTATGCCCATGATGGAACTAGCTGAGTCTACAACCCTCTTCAGCCCCTGTTGACCCTGTGCGCTGCAGCCTCCATATCGTGCTGCAATGCGACTAGTTCAAATGCTCTCTATCATACTTCTGTAGAAATTTGTAAGTCTTTGGTGAATAACAAATCTCCTCAAACTCCTAATGACGTACTACTGCTGGCGAGCCTTCTTCATGATTCAAAGAGTTGGGCCCAGGATAGATCTCCTAAGATGTTGATACCCAGGAACTTAAAGCTGCTCACCCTTTCCACCACCAACCCCTCAATGAGGACTGGTGTGTGTTCTTCTGACCTCCCTTTTCTGAAGGCCACAATCAACTCCTTGCAGACATTGGGTGCAAGTTTGTCTGATTTGTATGATCATCAAATTAGGGTTATTTAAGTTGAGTACAGCACCAAATTTTAAATACATGTAATTACCGTAGATTCCGGACTACAGAGCGCACCTGATTAAAAGCCGCTGGCTCTAATTTTAGAAAGAAAATCAATTTTGTACTTGTACAGGCCGCACCGGATTTTCGGCCGCAGGTGTCCCACGTTGTAATATGAGATATTTACACAGAAAGATATTACACGTGAGGATTTTTTAACTTTTAATTAAATCCATATGGTAACATAAACAAATACATATTGCAAATGCTTTTTTTCGAACCGTGCCTGTAACGCGGCTACTTTTAAATATACGTTGCGTATACTTTTTTACTGAACAACATTCCAATATCTCCTAACGACTGGTAAAAAATATATATACTGCAGCCTACCAGGAAAAGTTATTGATCGCCTTTAACTTAAAAGCAGCGTTTTCGCTCCGCCGCTCCGCTGCTCGCCCCCCGCCTTCCCGTTTATCGCAAACCGGCATTTTCCCACAAGACGCGGCGAAACCGGGTGTGACGTCATAGCATCCCGGGATGTAGTACAGAAAACAAATATAGTTAAAACAGTTCTAACTTTAACTAACAAATGAATTACTAAGCGAAAATATTATAAACTAAATAACTGCCATAAAGGCAGCACAATGCTTTTCTTCGAGTGTTTTCCATGTTGATGAGGGTGAGTACAAATGACTGATTTACAATAATTTAATTGTGAAAGTGCGCTTGATTTATCGTACAATTTCATTGGACCTCTGTGAACTACTCATCAATTTTATTGGTCTACTGTTACGAGGCAAAATGTTTTTGGCGGCATGAAAAAAAACCATGCATTAGCCGCTCTGTATTAAAGGCCGCAGTGTTCAAAGCTGTTCAAAATGTGGGAAAAAAGTAGCGGCTTATAATCCGACATCTACGGTAAACTAACATGAAGACATAATCTGTTGATATGCTAAAGCACTTAAAATAAGTGAGGATTGAATTGTAACTGCTATAATCTAGGAAACATAACTACCAATTTACACAGAGCAAGATCCTACAAAAATTTGAACAGATACCAAATAATATGCTTTAGTATTGTTGGCTGAGGGGAATAGAATTGTCAAGATACTAAGAACAACCAACAATTTAAAACAGTACTGTGTAATGTGTGAGAGCAGACAATGCTTCAGTTTAAATTTCCATCTGACAGATGGCACTCCTGATAATATGTCATTCTGATAACTTGGATCTTGCTCTCCTGTCTCTTGTGGGATATGAATGCACGACCTTATACCTCAGAAATGAAAATGCATCACTAAATTGGCACTGTAGCTGTGCTTTTTTTTGGTAAGATACCAAGTCTAGTTTAAAGAAACTGCTTTCAGATTGTCCAAATCACTGAACATGTCTGACCCATATTTACAATACAGATATACACTGTAATAGATAGAGCAGTAGAGGGTGAGTTCTATGCTACATCTGTACTCTTTCCTGGCAGGATATTATGGAATGTGGTAAGAGGAACTTATTCTGCACCTAGCCCTCAATCCACAACATATTATCCTGATAATATCTTTTTGGTGTTCTGATGTTCCTATGTCTTACGAGGGCAAAGAGGATCATGGCTTAACATAGACCCTTTGGTACTGTAGCACATAAGTGAACACAGGCTTTGGCCTTTTGATAGACTGAAACATAAGAACATAAGAGATAGGAGCAGGAGTAGGCCAATCGGCCCCTCAAGCCTGCTCCGCCATTCAACAAGATCATGGCTGATCCAATTTTAACTCTAGTTTTCACCGAATCCCACAAGGCAACAGTGCCAACCAACAGGGCACCATGCCGCCCATTTTATTTTATTATTCATCCCGCCCAAACCCATGTGATCACCCGGGGAAAAAAAACCGAGTTGCCAATTGAGGAGAAAAAATCTGGAAAATTCCTCTCCTACCCATCCAGGCTATCGAAAACTGGTCCAGGAGATCACATGGCTGATCTAAACCTAGCCTCATGTCCACTTACCTGCTCGCTCACCGTATCCTCTAATGCCATTTTTATCCAGGAAAATGTCTATCTCCGTTTTGAATTTATTGAGTGTAATAGCTTCCACAGCTCTCTGGGGCAGTAAATTCCACAGCCCCACTACCCTCTGAGTGAAGAAATTTCTCCGCATCTCAGTCCTGGAACGGCATCCCCTTATTTTAAGATTATGCCCCCTAGTTCTAGTTTCACCCATCATTGGGAACATTCTCCCCGCATCCACCCGATCAAGCCCCTTCACAATCTTATATGTTTCAATAAGATCGCCTCTCATTCTTCGGAACTCCAATGAGTAGAGTCCCAATCTACTCAACCTCTCATCATACATCAACCCACCCATCCCCGGAATTAACCTAGTGAACCTTCTCTGCACTGCCTCGAGAGCCAGTATGTCCTTTCTTAAATATGGACACCAGAACTGCACGCAGTACTCCAGGTGTGGTCTCACCAATACCCGGTACAACTGCAGTAAGACCTCCCTGTTCTTATACTCCATCCCCCTAGCAATAAAAGCCAGCATTCCATTGGCCTTCTTGACCACCTGCTGCACTTGCATACTAACTTTTTGTGTTTCCTGCACCAGGACCCCCAGATCCCTTTGCACAGAAGCACTTTCCAGTTTCTCTCCATTTAGATAATAACTTGCTCTATTATTTTTCCTGCCAAAGTGCAAGACCTTACACTTGTCAGTATTATATTTCATGTGCCAAATGTCTGCCCAATCACTCAGCCTATCTATGTCCCCCTGCAGGGTTTCAATGTCCTCCGCACTCATTACACTCCCTCCCATCTTTGTGTCATCAGCAAACTTCGATATGTTGCCCTTAGTCCCTTTCTCCAAATCATTAATATAGATTGTAAAGAGTTGGGGTCCCAACACCGACCCCTGCGGAACACCACTAGTCACCAACTGCCAGTCTGAGAATAAACCATTTATCCCAACTCTCTGTTTTCTGTTAGAAAGCCAATCCTCCACCCATGCCAGAATATTATCCCCAATCCCATGATTTTTTACTTTAAGTAATAATCTTTGGTGTGCACCTTGTCAAATGCCTTTTGGAAGTCCAAATACACCACATCCACTGGTTCCCCTTTATCTACCCTATATGTTATGTCCTCAAAGAATTCCAACAAATTTGTCAAACATGACTTCCCTTTTGTAAAGCCATGCTGACTTTGTCCTATTAAGCTATGTTTATCCAAATGCCCTGTTACTGTTTCCTTAATTATCGATTCCAACATTTTGCCAACCACAGATGTTAGGCTAACTGGCCTATAATTCCCAGCCTTCTGTCTATTGCCCTTTTTAAATAAAGGAGTTACATTAGCATTTTTCCAATCTGCCGGGACCATTACCAAGTCCAGCGAGTTTTGAAAAATTATCACTAATGCATCCACAATCCCGACCGCCACTTCCCTTAAGACCCTAGGATGCAAGCCATCCGGTCCAGGGGATTTATCCACCTTCAGTCTCATTAATTTATTAAGTACCATTTCCTTGGTGATTTGAATCGTAGTTAGCTTCTCTCCCCCTAGAGCCCCCTGTTTATCCAGTGTTGGGATATTTTGAGTGTCCTCTACTGTAAAAACTGATACAAAATATTTGTTCAGCGTTTCCGCCATCTCCATGTCCCCTACCATTAATTTCCCAGTCTCATCTTCTAGGGGACCAACATTTACTTTAGCCACCCTTTTTCTTTTTATGTAACTATAAAAACTCTTACTATCTGCTTTTATGTTTTTCGCCAATTTACTTTCATAATCTATCTTCCCCTTCTTAATCAATCTTTTTGTTATTTGCTGCTGATCTTTAAAAGCTTCTCGATCTTCAATCTTCCCACTAGATTTAGCTACCTTATATAACTTTCTTCTTAGTTGTATACTTTGCTTTATTTCTTTACTTAGCCACGGATAACTATTTTTTCTTTTACACCCTTTTTTCTTCAGTGGAATATATTTTTCTTGATAGTTGTAAAATAACTCCTTAAATATACACCACTGATCGTACCGATCTACCCTTTAATCTATTTTCCCAATCCATCTTAAGCAATTCCGCTCTCATACCATCATAGTCTCCTTTATTTAAGCTCAGTACGCTTGTTTGAGATGTGAAAGAAGATGGGGAGTCCTTACATGAGCACATCAACCCTTTTAGCAATTTATGTTGGGAAAAGAGCTGCAAGAGCTTTTTATTATTTACTGCTGGTGATTTATATATTCTTGCAATATGCAAGCTTTTCTAATCACTGTTTTTTTTTCACTTGTTTATTTGTAGCTGATTTTGACTATTTTAATTGTATTTTCAAATTTATCTGAAATCAGAAATAAAATAACAAATTCTGTTACCATTGTCTTCCAAAACTTTTACTAATTGAAACTTGGTCTATCAAATGTGTTTTCTGAACTGTCTGGTGTAGAGAAAGTAATTGATAAGCTGACATCTGAGCACAAAATCTATGGTACTCATGAGCAATACTGAATGAGTGCTGTGATGCTAAGTACGTTGTCTAAAATCTCAGCAGATGATCCCACAGCATTTCCTCTTTTTTTGCCTCTACTCAGTGTCACGCAATTACTGGACTTGCGGAATTACTTCTGATTATCCAGACGAGCTGGTTATTATCACAAGGTTATTTGTGGGAGCTTGGTGACTCCGCTTCAGGAAGCATTTAGGAAGCTCCAGCAGAAGCCCCGAGCTCAGTAAGCTTCAAGTTAAGCGGCAAAGTGGACAAATGAAATCGCTTATTTTTAACAAAGAACGAGCTGCTACAGGAACTTATCCGACCCAGATGCAGGGCCTTCGACTGCCCCCTTCCCCCCTATAGATGCTGCTTGACTGGCTGAACTTCTAGTAGATCGGTTGTCCTCACAGACTCCAGCATAAGAAACAGATTCATCTTTACGGATTTAAGTCGTGAAATTTGATTTAGCCATTTTACAAAAACAAATGTTTAATGCAAAAGAGGAATAGCTAGTACTGTTCATTAGTTCGTTTCGTATCTGCAAATCACTTAATTTCAGCTGCTTTACGCTCTGCTTACACTACAACTACAGCGCCAAGACTGGCTGACCAGACCCCACCTCTTCGGGCTGAGAAAGCAAGCAGGGCCAGTGCTCATGCCTGTACGGGAGGCCTGCGTCCAGAGTCACAGCGGGCCACCGCACGGCAGCTCCGGCCCTGGGGCCCCTGTCTGTCCGTACCGGCTCACCAAGCCCTCAGGTCACTTACTCTGCGAGTCCGTCAGGGAAATCATGTTGGCGGCCGCTTTTGCTCATCGGCTTTACGAAATCCACATCAGCCGCCACGTCTTCCGGAAACACACGCCTCCCTCCCCCCTCGGTAACCGGGCAGCCGCCACATCCGGGCGGGGGCGGGCCATAGGTGAATGCTCCGCCCTGCAGAGGGTGGGACTATTACGCACCGCATGATCGACAGATTGGTTTGCTTGGATGCATTGGTGGTGCTGTGATTGATGGGAGGAAGTTCGGCTGCGATGACGAACTGTGATTGACGGCTGAAGACCCCGCCACTCTCCGCAGAGTTTGGCCCGCACCGTGTGATTGACAAGACCCCGCCTCGTGTGAATGACGACATGACGTCCCGCCCTTCCAAGGGGAGGGCATTAGATCTGTGAATGACGGGAGGAAGCCCCGCCCCTCTGAATGCTCGGCGCGTGAATGACGATGTCCTGATCCGCCCCTTTCCGGGTGCTACATCCCGCGTGAAGGGCGTCTTTCCATTTCTCGCCACACCGTCGGCAGCAGCCTCAGGTTTGAATCTCGCATCTTACGGCTGTGATATCCCTAATCGAACGGCAGACCCCCACTTGTCAGGTAATTGCTTCCGCGGTGCTTTGGTTTCTCACTAAACCGGGAGATTGAACCGGGCCTGTGACGTCATGGGAATAACTACGAATTGGTACCGGGATTGCAGTGATTGGTTCTCACTGGACCAATGAACAGAGGCGCTACTGTTGATTGGTTCTCCTGTTGGGCATGTGGAAGCTGATGCTGAGGGGCTGGGTGGGAGTTGCTGGAGACTTTCTGCACTTGTTCCCTCATTCTGATTAGGCTGTTAGCACTTTAGAGTAGCAGACAAGGTGGGCTGAAGGGCCTGCTCTACGTTTTAGATAGCTTGGGGGGAATCCCACGTCTTAGAGCCCATCACCGAAATGCACCCCCCTGCGGACATCACTTAAACACCATCAAATGTTACCGGATGTGTTTTCTCCTTTGGTCTCCAACATACCACAAGCCTTATTTCTGACTTTCCCCTGTTCTAATGAAAGTGTATTCTTTGGAAACGTTGATAGATATTTTTTGCCCCGCAGTATTTTGCTTTTTTTATTTCAAACTTTCAGCACGAAGTATATTGGACTTTTGCACCATTCCAGTTAGGTACATTGACCTATTAATGTAAGACCTACAGATTCTGCCACGAGTGAGCTTGGTGATGCGCATGTAGTAATTTAGGAAATGGCATGCTTCCTCTGCTATGTGTGTTCAACTTGTGTATGCTTCAGATAAATAGGTGAGGTTTTCAACGCTGTTCTGAATGCTCCTACATTTTAAAAATATTATGGATCGGGCTTTCCTGCATCAGTGCGGAGTTTCAATGTCTCAAGGATGCTTTGAGAGTGTACTTAAATTTTCTGTACCTAGTTTAGCCATCGTGGAGGTTGAAGTAGTGTGGCCTTTTGTGAAATGTGTTTTTGATCATATGAACAGATTGATTCTCCGTTCAGGGCTGTAATTAGGATACAGGGATGTTAGCCTGGGAGAATGCTGATGTTAATTCAGCATTGCTGATGATGGATTTGAATATTTTCAGGGATGGTAATGGTGATATTTCTCTTGTGTGTTGAAGGGCTTTACTCTATTTTTGTTTGTAACCTATTCCTGGCCTATGAGTACTTGATGGTATCTATGGAGTGAACAATCCTTACTTTAACCTCCTTCCCGGAGAGTTTGATAGGGTAGTTGAGAAGGAGCTTTATACGGCATCTTACACTTTCCATACCGGATGTAGTGATTCAGATCAACGGGCTTACTATACACCATCAGGATAGATCTACAGAATCTCAAAAGCAGGGGTGGAGGAGTATGGCCTCATTATCAACTCTTCTTAGTGCACAAATATATCAGATGCATGGAAACTCTGGCAGGGACTGCAAGACATTACTTTCTACAAAGCAAAACCCGATAGTATGAATGGCAGCGATGCTTTACTACCAGATGAGCTCAATGCCTTCTATGCACGCTTTGAAAGGGAGAACACAACTATAGCTGTGAGGATCCCTGCTGCACCTGATGACCTGTGATCTCCTTCTCAGAGGCCGATGTTAGACTGTCTTTAAAGAGAGTGAACCCTCGCAAGGCAGAAAGTCCTGATGGAGTACCTGGTAAGGCTCTGAAAACCTGTGCCAACCAACTAGCGGGAGTATTCAAGGACATTTTCAACCTCTCACTACTATGGGCAGAAGTTCCCACTTGCTTCAAAAAGGCAACAATTATACCAGTGCCAAAAAGGAATAATGTGGGCTGCCGTAACGACTATCGCCCGGTAGCACTCAAATCGACAGTGCTGAAATGCTTTGGGAGGTTGGTTATGACTAGACTGAACTCCTGCCTCAGCAAGGACCTGGACCCATTGCAATTTGCCTATTGCCACAATAGGTCACTAGCAGATGCAACCTCAATAACTCTCCACATGGCTTTAGACCACCTGGACACACAAACACCTATGTCAGGAGGCTGTTCATCGACTATAGCTCAGCATTTGATACCATCATTCCCACAATCCTGATTGAGAAGTTGCAGAACCTGGGCCTCTGTACCTTCCTCTGCAATTGGGTCCTCTACTTTCTAACCGGAAGACCACAGTCTGTGCAGATCGGTGATAACATATCCTCTTCATTGACAATCAACACTGGCACACCTCAGGGTTGTGTTTTTAGCCCACTGCTCTACTGTCTGTTTACACATGACTGTGTGGTTAGGCATATCTCAAATACCATTTACAAATTTGCTGACGATACAACTATTGTCGGTAGAATCTCAGGTGGTGACGAGAGAGCGTACAGGAGTGAGATATGCCAAATAGTGAAATGGTGCCACAGCAACAACCTGGCACTCAATGTCAGTAAGATGAAAGAACTGATTGTGGACTTAAGGAAGGGTAAGACAAAGGAACGCATACCAATCCTCATAGAGGGATCAGAAGTGGAGAGAATAAGCAGCTTCAATTCCTGGGTGTCAAGATCTCTGAGGATCTAACCTGGTCCCTACATATTGATGTAGTCATAAAGAAGGCAAGACAGCAGCTATACTTTATTAGGAGTTTGGAGCAATTTGGCATGCCACAAATACACTCAAAAACTTTTATAGTTGTACTGTGGAGAGCATTCTGACAGGCTGCATCACAGTTTGGTATGGAGGGGCTACTGCACAGGACTGAAAGAAGCTGCAGAAGGTTATAAATCTAGTCAGCTCCATCTTGGGCACTAGTCTACAAAGTACCCAGGACATCTTTAAGGAGCAGTGTCTCAGAAAGGCAGCGGCTATTATTAAGGACCTCCAGCACCCAGGGCGTGCCCTTTTCTTACTGTTATCATCAGGTAGGAGGTACAGAAGCCTGAAGGCACACACTCAGTGATTCAGGAACAGCTTCTTCTCTGCCATCTGATTTCTAAATGGACACGGAATCTTTGGACACTACCTCACTGTTGTTCTGTTTTTGCACATTTTTTAATAATCTATTCAATATATGTAATTGATTTACTTGTTTATTTGTTATTATGTTCTATTTTATTTATTTATTTTTTTCTCTCTCTGCTAGATTATGTATTGCATTGAACTGCTGCTGCTAAGTTAACAAATAAACCTGATTCTGATTCTGATTCCTTGCAGCATTTTATGGGACATGGTGAGAAGAACTTATTCTTTATCTAGCCCATGGTCCACGATGTGTTAACCTGGTTATTGTATCTTTTTGTCAGTCTTATGAGGGCAGACTGTATCATGGTTTAAACCATATCTGCAGTATAGTCCCTCTGTTGTTGCAGCACTGAAATGAACAGCTTTCTTATCCTATACAGATGATAGACTGAAACCACGTGGTGGAGAAGGTGGAGAAGGATTGACCACATCAATCCTGTTAGCAATGTATGTTGGGGGAAAAAAAAAGCTGCTGGAACTTAATTATTTGCTGATGGTATTTTACAATGTGCAAGCTTTTCGATTATTTAGTTTTATTCTCTTTTATTCAATTGTAGCAGTTTTGTCCATATTTTCAATATACCAGAAATCAGAAATAAAATAACACTTCAAATTGTGTTACCACTCTGTCTTTCAAAATGTCTGCTAATTGAGTAAAATCATGGTGGATGAAACAGGTGATTCTGAGTATCATAAAGGAGTTTTCTTCACGGTGTTTGGTATAGAGAATGTGATTTCTATTATTATTCCATGTAATCGCCAGGATGTTGGATAGGAAAAGATGATCTCAGTCTAATTTTATTTTTGGGTAGCTTTTTCTATGACTCATGCAGCAGCTTTCACTCTGAATGTAGGCCTGCCAAATTTGGTTTTAGAACTGGTGATAGATCTAAACATTTCTAAATGGAAATTTCCCAAATGATTTCATCTTCTCTTTGTTCCTCGGTAAACTCAACTGCAGAACGGCTCTCAAATGTTATAAAATATAGGTCTTTAGTATGAGGATACAAGTCTAAATTCAGATGGAAGCCAAAATATCGGGACAGTAGCTCAAAACAAGTTGACAACACTTGTAACTAGAAGCATGCTATATGTTAAATTGATAAATATTAAAGATTGCTACCGTGCATTAATGTGGCCAATTCCATGTTCCTCTGGATGCAGTATGTTGGCTTGTAAGAGACTACAGATGCTAGAGTCTGGTGGAAAAAGCAAACTGCTGGAAGAACTTGGCAGGTGTGCTGAATGTGTTGAGTTCATTGTTCATCAATTTGTAGTATGTTGGTTCTGCTACTCCATCTTCTTCCTCTCTTCCTTCTTTTTGTCTTCTTCCTTTCCCACACTCCTGCTCTTGCACCATCCATGTTATATAAACCAGGAGAATGCAGAGGTGTCATATACTGAGCGGATTTCTACGATACAAAATTTTGCTATTAATTTGTTGCAGGTTCAGTCTGTATGAAAAGCTGTTCTGGAATTTTTAAGAAATAGGATCAGAAATTATTTGGTCCTTCAGTCCTATTCTACCATTCAATGTAATCACAGCTAATCATCGGTTTCAGTACTTATTTCTGTCTTTACCCCTGGGTCCTCTTGGCATTAATAATTGTATTTGCATCCTTCTTGAATTAACTTAATGGCTTAGTTCCACTTCATTTTGTAGTACACCATTGGAATGAAGGAATTTCTCTAGGTATCTTCTGTATGGCGTGCACTTTATCCTGAAGCTGTCATCTCTGGTTCTGAACATACCTCCTGTACCTAGTCTTCAAGTCCTATTAGAATCTTATCGGTTTCCTAAAGATAGCCTCTCATTCTCTAAATTCCATTGAATTATAGACATCACTGCCCAATTCTCTCTGTATTTCTCCATTCTGCCATCTCAGGCATCAGCCTACAAATCTTGTACTCCTCTGTGACAAAACAACACATAATGCTCTGGATGGGACACTGTATATTGCAGCAAAGCAGCCTTGCTCACCTACTGAATCTTATTACAGTGAAGGCCAACATACCATTTGTCTTGCTACTGGGCTGCATCTGAGCACTTGCTTTCAACAACTAGTGTACTAGAACACAAGTCTCACTGAAACCTTTCCCAATGTATAAAAATGTAGATAATGTGGATAAATACTTTGAGAGGATGGTCAAGGATTGCATCTGCAGCTTGCTGCCATCCAAACTGGACCTCCCTGCAATTCGCCTATTGACACAACAGATTGACAGACATTGCAATCGCTACTGCACTACATCCCGTCCTTACACATCTGGAGAAGAAGGATGCTTATGTGATAATGCTGTTCTTGGACAGCATTCAACACCATAGTTCCATCCAGGCTCGACAGGAGGCTGAGACCTTGGCCTTGACCCTGCCTCGTCAAGTCAAGTCACTTTTTATTGTCATTTCAACCATAACTGCTGGTACAGTACACAGTAAAAACGAGACAACATTTTTCAGGACAATGATGTTACATGAAACAGTACAAAAACTGAACTGACCTACATAAAAAAACAACACAGAAAAAAACTACACTAGACTACAGACCTACCCAGGATTTCATAAAGTGCACAAAACAATGCAGGCATTACAATAAATAATAAACAAGACAATAGGGCAGTAAGTTGGTGTCAGTTCAGGCTCTGGGTATTGAGGAGTCTGATAGCTTGAGGGAAGAAACTATTACATAGTCTGGTCGTGAGAGCCCGGATGCTATGGTGCCTTTTCCCAGATGGCAGGAGGGAGAAGAGTTTGTATGAGGGGTGCATGGGGTCCTTCATAATGCTGTTTGCTTTGCAGAAGCAGCGTGTAGTGTAAATGTCCATAATGGCAGGAAGAGAGACCCCGATGATCTTCTCAGCTGACCTCACTGTCCGCTGCAGGGTCTTGCGATCCGAGATGGTGCAATTTCCGAACCAGGCAGTGATGCAGCTGCTCAGGATGCTCTCACTACCGCCCCTGTAGAATGTGATGAGGATGGGGTGGGGGGGGGGGTGGGAAATGGACTTTCCTCAGCCTTTGCAGAAAGTAGAGACACTGCTGGGCTTTCTTTGCTATGGAACTGGTGTTGAGGGACCAGGTGAGATTCTCGGCCAGGTGAACACCAAGAAATTTGGTGCTCTTAACAATCTCTACTGAGGAGCCGTCGATGTTCAGCGGGGAGTGGTCGCTCTGTGCCCTCCTGAAGTCAACAACCATCTCTTTTGTTTTGTTCACATTAAGAGACAGGTTGTTGGCTCTGCACCAGTCCGTTAGCCACTGCACCTCCTCTCTGTAAGCTGACTCGTCTTTCTTGCTGATGAGACCCACCACGGTCGTGTCATCGGCGAACTTGATGATGTGGTTCGAGCTGTGTGTTGCAGCACAGTCATTGGTCAGCAGAGTGAACAGCAGTGGACTGAGCACACAGCCCTGGGGGGCCCCTGTGCTCAGTGTGATGGTGTTGGAGATGCTGCCTCTGATCCGTGTAGCTTGATCCTGGATTTCTTGTAAGTTCGCTGGCAGGTGGTAAGAGTGGGCTCCCTCATCTTCACCCCTCTGACTCTCAATACAGGAGAACCTCAGGGCTGTGTACTGAGTCCCCTCCTTTACTCCCTGTGTACCCATGCCTGTCTTGCCACCCACAGCTCTAATCTGCTAATTAAATTTACCGATGACACTACATTGATTGGCCTTGTCTCAAACAATAAACTGGTGGCCTACAGGGATGAAATCATCTCTCTGACACAGAGGTGTCAAGAAAACAACCTCTCCCTCAATGTCGCAAAAACAAAGGAGCTGGTTGTGGATTACAGGAGGAATGGTGATGGCATTGACATCAATGGATCTGAGGTTGAGAGGGTAAACAGCGTCCATTTCCTCGGCATCCACATCACCGAGGACCTCGTGGTCTGTACACACCAGCTGTGTGGTGAAAAAGGCACAACTGCGTGTCTTTCACCTCAGACGGTTGAGGAAGTTTGGTATGGGCCCCCAAATTCTAAGAATTTTCTACAGGGGCACAATTGAGAGCATCCTGACTGGCTGCATCACTGCCTGGTATGGGGACTGTATCTCCCTTATTTGCAGGGCTCTGCAGAGAGTGCTGCAGAAAGCCCAGCGCATCTGTAGTTGTGAACTCCCCTTAATTCCAGACATTTACAAGGAAAAGTAAAGTCAATTGAATTCATTCATAATCTATCCTTTTGTTAATAAAAACACAGAAAGAATAACCCAACACTGATCCACATTGTACTGAATTTGCCTTGGAATTAGGCACACACCTCATTTCGGAGCTGCTTTGCATTCTGGCGATTTCCATTCCCCCATAACAAATCATTCTTGAATATCATGACTAGCCAGCTACTGAACTCCATGGCACTCCTGTGGGCCACCTGGATTTTAAAAAACTATTTGTTCTGTGAATGATGATTTATTTGTACAACTTGTCTTCTGTGCATTGGTTGTCAGTCTTTGTTTATCTACAGTTTTTCATAAACTCTGTATTATTTCTTTGTTTTTCCCTGTCAGTACCTGCAAGAAGGTAAATCTCAGGGCAGTATATGGTGACAATCATGTGGCAGGAGCTCGGCGCATAAAAGCATGCCAGCATGGCCACGAAGTTCAGATCAAACATCAGAATGGGGAAGAAGTGTGACCTAAGTGAATTTGACCGTAGTATGATTGTTGGTGCCAGATTCGGTGGTTCAGGTATCTCAGAAACTTCTTCTCTTCTGGGATATTCACACACAGCAGTCTGTAGAATCTACAGAGAAGGGTACGTAAAACAAAACAAAAAAAAAAAGAAACATCCACTGAGCAGCAGTTCTGTGAGCGAAAATGCCTTCATAATGCGAGAGGTCAGAGGAGAATGAACACGCAGGTTCAAGCTTTCAGAGAGGCAACAGTAACTCTAATAACCATGCATTACAACAGTGGCGTGTAGAAGAACAGCTCTGAATGCACAACGTGTCTAACCTTGAAGAGGATAGGCTACAGCAGCAGAACACCAGACTGCGTTCCACTTCTGTACCTAAAAAGTGGCCTTGAGTATATACATACTTTGATAATAAATTTACTTTGCCTTTGACTTTGAGATAATAAACCTGATTTTGAGCTCCATGGACTGAAATGGAGTCCATGTTATTTGTGTTGGCCATGGGCTTAGTTGGGATCTATAATGCATTGTGTACAGTGTTAGGGCATATTCTGGAGTTGGGGTATATTGCAAATATTAACTTCAGCAAACTATCTTTAGACTTGGATTATAGGTTACTTTTAAAATGCAGCCCTAGACAATGGTTTCCTGGAGCTGTGGACACCAGTTATTTGAAAACCAGATAATTCTGATTAATGTTCATTCTGGGTGTCTGAAGTGTGGGTGCGAAGAAGGTATGATAATTATATGCAATTCAAAGGAAGCATTGTAGATATGTTGTACCTATGGAATTGTTCTACTGCTGCCTTTGATCTTTAGCATATAAAATGTCATTTAATATTGGGTTGAGCAGGCCTCTCCCTCCAAGAGTGTCTCATTGTTGAATAAAACACTTCTGTATGCACTAGCTTCAGTGTCTGTCCTGTGACTTTGTTCACTTTACAACATTCAGCATCATTGTCATCTCCACCTAGTGGCTTGGAAACTGCATCGCAGGCACTAATCTTGGAGATATTCTGCAGAGAGAGTTTTTAAAAATGACATGTCATCGAATGATTCTAAAGATGCCGTATATCCTTGTTCAGAAATTTATGTGATAAAATATTGTTTTGCAGGCTTTGAAGGTATATCAGTACTCTGAAAGGTGGTTGTTACTCTGTTTCAAGGATGGCTGATATTTCAGGTGAGTCGAGCATTCTACAGCATGGCATTGTGAGAGCAAAGTTTTGAAGGTTCTGTGGTCTTTCAGGTTTTGGTGCATGAGACCGCTCTCGCCATTAGCTTCTGGGACAAAAGGTCACCTTTCTTGGCTTTCAGGTTTAATCTCAAATTTGGAAGCACGTTTCCTGCACCTGTCTAATGATTCTGTGTTAGCACTTTAGGGTGTGGATGCTTTCCTAGTTTTATTTAGATTTTAGGGGGAGTTATGCTACTCACTAATGTGTGAATTGAGAATTATGAAATGAGGGCATAAGAAGTCAGCCGAGTGGTTCCCGGAGCCTGTTCCATGTTCAGTGGGATTCTGCTGATCTGACCTTTGCTCCCAACGACATTCTACTGCCGGATTCCCGGTGACCGTGATCCTCCTTTAATCTGAAAGGCTTCCTTCTGTAGCCATAAATAAATGACCATGAGGTAGAGAATTCCCACCCTTTGAGAGTTGAAATTCATTGAGTGTGGGAAGAGACTGTTCGGTCCGTCAAATCCATGCTAACAATCAATTACCCATTTACACTAGCCCCATTTTATTCAGCCTCTGTTCCCATCGACTCTCCCCAGATTATACCATTCACCCACACACTTGGAGCAATTGTAAAGAGGCCAAGTAACTGTGTGATCTGCATGACTTTGGGAGGAAACCCATATGGTCGCTTGGCGAGTGTGCACATTCCACACTGAACAGAGGTCAGGACTGAGCTGCCAGCAGGAGCCAAATGGCAGCATCTGAAGTCTACCTCAAGCAATTATTTTCTGGTTTCATTACAACTGATGGTGTAACACTAGTATACTGTGCCACCTCTCCTTATTGTAGTCACCAGTGGTTAATCTCCCTGGTTATTAGGAGAACTTTTATGACAAACCTCAGGCTCCCATGACTGTGGCTAGAAAGATTCAGATTCATTTATTTATCACACATACATTGAAACTTACAGTGAAATGTGTTGTTTGTGTTAACAACAACTTGTGGCTGCGCAGCCCACAAGTGTGGCCACACGTTCTGGCGGCTACATAGTTTGCTTGGCAGAACAACACAGAGCACAGCAGGCAACAAAACAACAGCAAAACCTGCCCTTTTTCTCCCTCCTGCCCACCCACACACTGTCTCCAACCCCAGGACAGGCCTCTGTGGGCCTCTAGTCTTCAGGGTTTGGCCATTGGGTTTGACTTCTGGAGTTCCAATCAACCTTTGTGTTTCAATCTTTGGTATGAAATTCCGCGTAGGTGATTGGTTGTAGCACCCTTGTTCCATCTCCACAATCCCATTCCCTTCTTTTGAGGATTGGATCTTGGACCATAGGGCTGGTTAATGTTCCATTTGTAGCCAATGCAGAGACTCCAGTCTGAATAGTACAAGATGATATCAGACCTGTGTTCTGGAGGTAAAAACAGTAGAACCCTCATGCTTTAAATGCCCAACTCCTCATGGAACTCTCTCAAATTCCAGGAATGTCATTTGAGTACCACAAACATATGTCTAAAATGCAGCCTTGTGCTTACAACTAATCGTTGATGTAATTAGACGGAAGAAACATCTTTGTTTCCTTTTTGATACTGTTTAATTGAAGTGGAGGAGAAGACATTCTTATTCCCCTTAGAATTTGTTAAACTCCAATTCTGAAGTCTCTTGTCTCACATGGAGTCAGTGATAAAATAAAAATGAGTCAATCATACTGTACTCCCATTATCTCATGATATTCAAACAAACTGTTGTCTTTGCCCAAAACAATACAACAAAATTTTGTGTACTGCGCATGTTCCATTGTTAGACTCAGATTTATTTATCACATGTACATCCAAACATACAGTGAATTGCATCATTTGTGTTAACAACCAACCCAGCCAGCAATGTGCTGGAGGCTGTCTACTTTGGAATTTCTTGGGGTTTTTTTCCACATAAAGGGGGCTACTGCTAATGGCAAATTCTTTTCAAACTCCAAGACTATTCTCACCACCAGTGCCACCATCCTCTCTGGCTGCCCACTCAGTCTAGGCATCCAGTAGGAATGGGAGTATCTGTCAGCAGCTTGTCTCCAAGTAATGTCCCCGTGTCTTTGTAGTCTGTTTCATTGCAAAAGATGGAATAACATGACTATTTTTGTTTGAAAGTTGCTCTATGTGTAGATTTGCAGGAGGAACTGATGTTGATTGACAGTGAGATGAAGGCCTTGGAGGTCCAGATACAAGAGCTACTGGAAAAGCAGCAGGCCCTGCAGGAGAGGAAGCAGCGACTAAACAAAAAACTAAAGAAACTGAGGGGGGATCATGAGGCGGGATCCAGCACTGCACCAGAGGCATCTGCTGAGGACTGGGACAAGAAAGGTATGGTGAAATGGGATCTGGCCCACTTTCTTCTGAATGTTAGCAGAGTCTTTGCACTAATGTGGTGGCTTGCAATGGTCCAAGGGATATTCCCCACCCTCCCTTCCAATTAGTTGTGATGTTAATGAGAGCAATTGAAGTTGTACACCTGGATTTTCAAATATCATTTTGGGCTACATCCACACTACACTGGATAAATCTGTAACCGAAGCTTTTTCTCTTCGTTTTTACAAACACTGGCAGACGGCAGTGTGCTATTTCATTGTTTTCTTGAACGCAACCTAACAATTTCAGAACAGACAACAACGAGACTGAAGCCAGAAGAGTTAGAAATGTACTCACCAAATACTTTGACTCATAACTTACTGAATAAATAAGTATACTCACTTTGCCCTGCTTTCTGTCCTTGCTCGTATGAAGGTGGTTTACCTATTTATGCAAGTACTTCTCTGACAATAGATGTGTAACAGCCTACTGTAACATTGTATGGAAATACAAGATAACACTGATGCAGACATGTTTTATACATTTAACAAGGGGCTTTATTAATGCAACAGAGTTAGTCAGTTTTTCAATGTTCATCGTCAGCCGGGTCAATCTGTCCGTGAACTCCCTGTCGGTTGCCTCCGTACGCTCCAGTATTTGTTTTTTTAAAAACTTTTAAGTTCTCCTGCGCGAGAGCCAGCAGCTGTCCATCGTTTTAAGTTTTTCTAGTCTGTAACTACACAAATGCACAATTTCACACCGAGATTTGACACCAAACAGGTTGCTTGTTTTCGGTAGAGGTGTCCTGCACATGCGCAGTAGGAGGAGATTCGCCAAAATCTCCGTTTCAATGTAGACAGAAATACTTTTAAAAACGCATAGTGTGGACGCCTATCGTTTTTACGCGAAACCAGCGTTTTCAAAATTATCCGGTCTAGTGTGGATATAGCCTTATATAGCCTTAGTTGATGGCAATAATGAAATAAAACAGTGGGAATAGTCAGCAGATTAGGCAGATCTGCAGAGAAGAAAGAGTTAATGTTGTACATCAACGACTGATCAGCGCAATACACTTTTTGATGGTATTCCCCTTGACATCAATCATTAGCCTATTTCTTTCTCCATGGATATTGCTTTAGAACAGAGATGAGGAGCAAATTCTTTTGCCAAAGGTTGGTGAACCTGCAACTCATTGCCACCGACAGCTATGGAGGGCGTCATTGGGTATATTGAAAGCAGAGACTGGTAGGTTGTTATTAAAGAAGGGTGTCAGAGGTTCGGGGGAGAAGGCAGGTGGATAGGGTTAAGAGGGATAATAAATCAGCCATTTATTATGGCTGATAAATAAATCAGCCATTTATCAGATTTTTGCTTTTTAGTTAGATATTTGCAACATTGGATAAAAGGAGTAGTGGAAACGTGGTACAAAATTGGCTAACAATGTATTTAACAAATATTGTGAGAAGTAGCCTTTTCTCAGCTAGGGAAAGGTGGATGGTGGCATTTCTCAAGACTCGGTAGTAGAGCCCCCATAGTCTTCATTCAATGAGTTGGGAATTCAAAACATGGTTTCTTAACTTTCGGAGACCATGAAATTTGGAACAGTGAGAACTCGAAAGGCATTTGAGAAGCTGATGAAGTGGGATTGGGGCAAAAACACTGAGCGAATCCACCTCAGTAGGGCAAATAAAGTGCATGTTAAAAGATGTAAATTTGAAGGTGCCTGCAAGGTTTTTAAAGAGAGCTTGGGAAACAGCAGCCCCAACCTGTTTAAAGGAAGCTCATTACACAGTGAGTGATGGGTGTGTGGAATGCCCTGCCAGGCATAGAGGCAGATACACTAGGGGGCTTTTAAGAAACTTACATGGGCATATGGATGATAGAAAAAAATAGAGGGTTTTTTTGGAGGGAAGGTTAGCTTCATCTTAGATTAAATGATTGGTACAATATCATGGGCCAAAGAGTCTGTAATGTGCTGCAATGTTCTGTGTAAAAAGAGCAGGCCTCAGTGTGTTTAAAGGGTGTACTGGAAACTGGGCACTGGTATACGTAAAGGGAGTACAGGAAAGGTGGCCCCTGTGTACTGAAAGAGAGAACTAAAAAATGGGGTATCAGTTTGTTTAATGGAAGCACAGGAAAGATGGTCCAAGTGTGTGTTAAAGGAAGCATGGAAATCAGTGCTGGCAAGTTTAAAAGGAAGGTGGGAAGCATTACCTGCTGATTAATTCCAGAACTGTCATAGTTTCCAATCAATTGGAAAGCAGTATATCAGAGTATTACTGTGTCTGGGTTGGTCTCATCAAAGCCTTCACAATTTTTGCACTATATCATGAGTGGACAGGTAGTTCATTTGGATAACGTACCCACCTACTATTGTATCCCCGGCTAGATTTTCCATGGTCTCAGAAAGTTGATGAGGTATTGAAGAATGTGTTCAAGCTACAGTCGTTCCGACCTCTGCAGCTTCAGGCCATCAATGTCACCATGGCAGGGAAAGATCTGTTCCTGATAATGCCTACTGGTGGTGGGAAGAGCTTGTGCTATGAGCTGCCAGCTGTCTGCTCCCCTGGTATGTATATACTGTCATTTACTGCCTTTGCTGAGAAATTGCATTTCTCCTTTTGTTTTGGCTGCAGGAAAAACATCATTTTGTGTAGTGCCAGTGTCAAATCAGATCCTCTCAAGAAAAAGATCCAGAATTAGTGTGTTCCTCTCCCAAAAAAAAAGGGTTAAATCATGATACGTGTGGATCCTGATGGAAATGCTTCTAGCTTCCAGAGATGTTGGATCATCTCTGCCTTTGAGAAACCAACATGGGGCAATTGAACTTGGAGGCAGTGGTTCTTTCCACAACGCCGTAACTTATGCTGCAAACCAAAATGGGAAGTGCCTATGTTGTAAATTATTTTGAGTTTTGGTTTTGGTTTTGAGTTTTTGGTTATTTTGAGATGTGTCACTTATTTTTTTTCTCTCTACTTTCACTATCCTTCAATATGTTCATCTCAAGCTGATAGTTACTGCACACATTGGGGGAACTAACCTGAAAATGTGACAAAGACTTTCTGTGGCACCTTTTCAAATCCTCAGGATGTTTCTGAACTCTTCAGATACGATGAATTATTTTTGAGGTTCCGCCACAGTTATGCAGACAAAAATGGCAGCCAGCTTGCTTATAGTTGGAGTTCATAAAACCCCAGATAATAAACACAAAAGATTTTGCGTATGCTGGAAATCCAGAGTAACACATACACTTGAAGGAACCCAGCAGGTCAGGCAGCATCTATGGAAAGGGATAAAGAGGCGACATTTCAGGCCAAAACCCTTCATTAGGATTGGAAAGCAAGGGAGAAGAAGCCAGAATAAGAAGGTGAGAGGAGCAGGTGATAGTTGAAGCCAGGTGAAACTGAAGGTGGGTGGGTGGGAAGGGGAAATGAAGTGTGCAGCAGGGAGGTGATAGGTGGAAAGGGCTACAGAAGAAGCAATCTGATAGGAGAGGAGAGTGGACCATGAGGAGAAAGGGAGGGAGGGAGGATTGGGGTGTGAGGAGAAGAGAATGGGTAAGAGGGGTGCCAGTATGGGGATGGAAAACAAGAGGAGAGGAAAGGGAGGAGAAATTACCAGAAGTATCACATTGCATCACATTGGAGGCTGCCCAGGTGGAATATGAGATGTTGCTCCTCCAACCTGAGAGTGGCCTCATTGTGGCAGTAGATGAGGTCATGGATCAACATGTTGGAATGAGAATAGAAAGTAGAATTAAAATGGATGGCCACTGGGAAATCACACCTGTGTGGTGGATCGATGAGGGTGGTCGATGAAGCGGTCCCCTGATCAACGTTGGGTCTTTCTGATGTAGAAAAGTCTGCACTGATTGCAGTAGATAAGCACGATAGATCTGAAGGTGAAGTGCTGCCTCAGCAGGAAAGATTGTTTGCTGGTGAGGGAGGAAGTGAAGGGACATGTGAGGCATTTTCCTGCTTACTGGGATAAGTGCCAGGAGAGCAATCCCTGCAGAAAGGGGAGAATAGGCGAGGGAAAGATGTGCTTTGTGGTAGGATCCTTGCAGAAACCCAAGATAATCCATTTTTGAGGGATGCACATTAGCCAAGATGCTGGCAGAATGCTCCTAAATTCCTTGTGTAGCGGTATGGGATATTTTATCTACAGTTGTCATATATGAAAATCCTCTATGTAATGTCCCGTTCTACAACAGGCACTTCTACCAGTGCAGCCCTGAGTATGAAACGAAAAATATCAGCCAAGTCCCTGAAGTAAAGCTTTGAACACGTGATCCTCAAATTCAATAGCTAAAGTAATTCCGCTGAGCAAAGTTTACTCCACAGCCAGAAAAATCATATCAATTTAATAGGTTTAACTGTTAAAATAAATGTGTGGAGATTTTAATCTTTTCAGTAATGAGACTTCCAGCACTCTTTCTGAGTAACACCTGATTTACAACTAAATTTGTTTTTGCGGTGGTTCCTCATTTGTTTCTTTTCATTGACACAATTATACAGCAGAACTGAGGTGCATGTTTCACATATCAACTATCCAAGTATACTCTGAAGCTAGCCACATTAATTGAACAAACCTTGGTGAGATAGACTTGGTGAAACTGCTGGCCTTTAGTTGGTGAGCCTTCTATTAATTTTTGGCAATTTTAAGGTTGTTTTTTTTTAATAGTTTTATTTATTTTAATGTATTTAATTATTTTTAATTTTTGAATATAATTTCAAAAAATCATGTTAAATGTTAAACTTGTCATACTTTTTGAATATTAATTATTTCAGAGACTGAAGCTCCACTCCCAGGTTTTGACTTCTGACAGAGCCTTTAAGCTAAGGCTTGAGCATTTAGCACTTTGCCCTTTTATACTTGGTTGCAGTTGAGCTCTTGTTGCCTGGCCTCAGAGTTCAGAGGTCAGTGAGATAAGTCTTCTGCACTCCAGCTGGCTGAGGGCAGGCTGGTGGGGAGTGTGAGTGGTGATCAGATTTAGCACGATCTGGCCCAGTGTAATGTTGATTAAGAAATGCTCAGGAACTACAGTATATTAAAAGTTGGCCGGAGGGAAATAATGGCTTATTTGTTTGATTAGGATTCACTTTGGTAATCTGTCCACTGATCTCATTGATGGAAGATCAATTAATGGTTCTTGAACAATTGAACATCCCATCCACCATGGTGAATTCCAGCAGCACAAAGGTAAGAAAGGTCTGCATTTGTTTAACATCTTCAGATATTCAGCTTAAGGATCTGAAGATGCATCACAGTCCAGGAAGGAGTTTTTTTTTTAAGAACGGTGGTTATAGTGCCAATGTAGAATAAAGACAGTAGTTCAATTGACACACAAGGTCTTATGGACACCAGAAGTAATAGAATGGAAAGAACCATGATGTCAGCAACTTCTAGTGAGTTTACATGTATATTTAAATACATCGATCTGGAGTTTGCTGTGTGAGGCTCTACTCATCACTAATTCTGGTCTTCTAGTACCCCTCCAACTTGCACTGTGTTGAAGTGCACAGAATAAGGAGAAATTCTAGTGTCAGGGTATACACTAAACTCCACAGCAAGTGTTAGGTTGTGACCGTTCCAATATGCCTGAATTATTGCAAATTAACTTTTCTGGTACTGAAAATTAACTTTTACACATCTTATTAGTGATGTTTTAGTTAGTGATGAAAATAAAACAAGATCTTAAAATTCCTTTTTATTCTACTTAATTTCTCCCTCTATAATTTATTTATTTATTTTTAACATTTCTGTATTTGAATTGAAGTTGCATTTAATATTCAAATTTTTTGATTCAGACTTTGCACTATGATTTTTCAGATCCTTAATCATCTGGTTAATTTAGGAAATGGATGGCCCTTGCCCTTTTCATAGTGTTCCCAGATACCCCTTTGAGAGTTAAGATTAAATTAAAAACACTGCAGATGCTAGAAGTCAGAAACAAGGGTAGAAAAGGCTGGAAGCTCTTAGCAGATTAAGGTGGCATCTGTAGAGAGAGGAAATGAGTTAATATTTCACATTAAACACCTTTGGTCAAAACTAAGTTTGGATGACAGTTCTGCTGAACGGTCTCCTACTACCTATTTCTGGTATTTTCTGTTTGAAGTATTTGAGGCAGTGGATAGCAGTAATTTCCCAAGCATAACCTCTCAGAAGATGTGAGTGCAACAAATGTCCAGTGCATTGGTTCATACTGAGAGAATGGTTGATTGGTATTGGTTAACTGAAACACTCGGCAATCCACCGCTTTTCTTCCAATTTTGTAATTTATTTTTTTACAGCTATTAAAAATCAAGGGCATTGTGAACAAACAACTTGTAGCATACTTCTGATGTTAGTATTGTTTTGTTTGACATGGTTAATATTGTTTAGTCCATTCAGAGGGGCCTTTCCATTTATCATTAACTGTGATCTTAAACCTAGTCTGAAGCATTTAGATATGCAGCCACTCATGATACAGAGGTAGTGCAGTGTATATCCTTGCACTTCAAAGCCATGTCGTAGACTTACACAGCATGGAAACAGGCTTGATGCCCCAACTTGTCCATATCCAGCCTATTTACCCGTGTTTGACTCGTATCCCCCTAAGCATTTTCTATCCATCGGTATTTGTATTGATTTGTCAGTATCTGTTGATGCTGTACATAAATACAATAATTGTTTGATTTTGGACATATTAATAAGGTGAACTGACTTAAAAGACCTTTCCAAACTATCAGGCTACTTGAAGGAAACCATAGTGAATAATGAGTTTTAACAGAGCCATCCCAAGCAACCTTCTGCAGGCATGCATAGCTGTAGCTATGAAGGATCTATGTCCTGGGTTCTGCTCTAAGCTAGCCCGTCCCAATCCTTCTGAACTGCTGTTGCGAGTTCTCGCCTATCCCACCCCTTCCCATTAGTTATAGCATCCACTCTTGTAGTAGAAGCACTCTATGTGGCAGGTACTGTATTTAACAAATAAATCTCTTTGTTTTAAAAATAATCTCATCCACAATCTCTTGTAAGATGCTGAATGCTGGCAGCTGGAAGAACTGGCAATAGATCAGTTGCACAACTGTGGAACTGACGCTGTGCAGAGCCACGGTTCTGTTCTGTGAACCTCACAACTGAAGATTGCAATCTTATGGGTCAGTGTTACGGTGACCTGTGCCATTGTGTTAAAATTACTAAAATGTACATAAGCCATTTCAAGGCTGTGATCTGAAGCGAGAGAACATAGAACGGTAGAGTACTAGACCTTTCAACCCATGATGTTGTGCTCTACAACAAAACCAATGACTCCATTTAAATCTAATCCTTCTTCCCTGTGCATTGACTATATCCCCCTTCTCTGCATATTTATGTGCCTATGATGTTTGAGTATCATAAAGATGAATTTCCAACTGCGGTTGAGGATTTGTCTTGCTCGACTTCCATATTTTGTAAGTGAGTACTCTACCCAATCCTGGTGATATTTAGCTCAACAGTATTTTTGTTAACGCTCTTTTTGACAGGAACATGTAAAGTGGGTCCATGATGAGATGCTCAACAAGTCCTCCAAGCTGAAGCTCCTGTATGTGACCCCAGAGAAGATCGCTAAAAGTAAAGTCTTCATGTCCAAGCTGGAGAAGTCTTATCAAGCAGGTTGCCTGACACGTATTGCTGTGGATGAAGTTCATTGCTGTAGTCAGTGGGGTCATGATTTCAGACCAGGTAAGGAGCATTGATCTGATCAAGCAGTGTAAAATAAGTCCTGGATTGTGTGCCTGTTGATGGATTATTTCAGTTTAGCCAACAGCAGGAATAAGAAAATTAATCCAGACTTTAAGAGAGATAGATGTTGGTTACAGTTGTTCTCCTAGAAGGCTTGTCGTAGTGATGCATCTCTATGTTTGGACAGCATACTGGCACAACTAGTCCAGCTGATCACTCACAGCTCCAGTGACCCGAGTTCAGTCCTGTCCTCTGTGGTCTGTGTGGAGTTTCCACATTCAATTTAGGGTGGTCCAAGCTTACTAAGAGGGTAAAAGTAAAATGGCACCAGCAAAACTTAATAAATAGAATGTTCCTTCAGTGTCTTGGGTACCAATGAACAAGTTAAATTTCCTCTTCAAGGCCACCACAAACATGAAGAAAACGACAGAAAAGGAGGGGTAATTAGAGAGATTAGCCTCTTTGGGTCATAGCAATCAAGATTCTGTAAATAACCATCCTTGCCAGATTCAGAAGCAGACAAAAGGATTGCTGGCAAGAGGTTAGCAGGGACATTTACAGTGATTAAAATCCTTGGGAATTAGATTTTAATAAGGAACTGCGTTGTTGTCAGGGCTACACTTCGATGAACTTGAGGTATCTACTTGCACCATCTTGTAAGTAGATTAACATGTATAATGACCAGCTTTAAAAGGTATGTGAAATGATGCAATGAATCATTGTGCTGCCATTTTTGATCGAGCTCCCAGGTAGATTTGAAACTATTCTTTTTGAATTCTATTAACTAACTTTACACTCTGTGGCCACTTTGTTAGGTACACCTGTACACCTCACTAATGCAAATATCTAATCAGCCAATCATGTGGCAGCAACTCAGTGCATAAAAGTATGCAGACATGGTCTCGAGGTTCAGTTGTTCTTTAGACCAAACATCAGAATGGGGAAGAAATGTGATCTGAGTGACTTTGCCCATGGAATGATTGTTGGTACCAGGCTGGGTTGTTTGCGTATCTCAGAATCTGCTGATCTCCTGGGATTTTCATATATATCATTCTCTAGAATATACAAAGAATGATGTGAAAAAAATCCATTGAGTGGCAGTTCTGTGGGCAAAAACATCTTGTTAATGAGAGGTCAGAGGAGAATGGCTAGACTGGTTCAAGCTGACAGGAAGGTGACAGTTACTGAAATAACCACATGTAACAACAGTGCTGTGCAGAAGAGCATCTTGGAATGCAAAACACGTCAAACCTTGAAGTGGGTAGTCTGCAGCAGCAGAAGATATTGAAAATCCACTCAATGGCCACTTTATTAGGTACTGAAGGGACCTATTAAAATGGCCACAAAGTGTATTTTGAAGGCAAGTACTTTAAACAAATAACTAAACTAAGCCCTATGTTGCTGTAACGTGTTTTCAGAAGTAACTAAAGGTGAGGAGACATGGTTCTATAAACTTTTACTTTTCTCCAGACTATAAAAGCCTTGGTATCCTGAAACGCCAGTTCCCAACTGTACCATTGATCGGGCTGACGGCAACTGCAACAGGCGAAATCCTGGAGGACGTGAAGAAAATCCTCTGTGTGCCCAGGGGCCTCACATTTACATCTTCCTTCAACAGGCCCAATCTGTTCTACGAGGTATCTCAAATGCATCCAAGTATTAAACCCTCTGCAGATTGTCTCTAATATTTGTTGCTTATACTTGATCTTCCACACTACATCAGATTTACTCACATTTGACATGGCAACACTCATTATTCTTTTAGGATTGGAGAATTGAGTTTTCAGCTTCTTAGCTAGTCCCTTGGGATCGAGATTGACTTAGTTCTACTCTGATTCTGTGAGTCCCTGGGCTATCGTGGAATGCAGATTAAGCGAGGGTTAGGGCAGGTAATGCCTGACAGAATAGACGACTGCTCATTTAGCGTCATAGAGCACTACAACACAGAAGCAGGCCCTTCAGCCTGCTTAGTCTGTGCTAAGCCGTATTTCTGCCTAGTTGCAATGATCCACACCTAGATCACAGCCCTCCATACCTCTTCCGTCCGATGTACTTATTTCAACTTCTCTCAAATGTTACAACTGAATCCTCATCCACCATTCCCGCTGGCAGCTCATCCCACACTCGTGTGAAGAAGTTCTACTTACATGTCTTACCTTTAGATCTAGTCTCACCCAACCTCAGTGGAAAAAGCTTGTTTGCATTTGCCGTATCTATCTCCCTTATAATTTTGGATACCTCTATCAAATCTCCCCACATTCTCTCACACTCCAGGGAATAATGTCCTAACCTATTCAACCTTTCCCTAAAACTCAGGTCTTCAAGTTCTGGCAGCATTTTTGTAAATTTTTTCTGCATTCTTTCAATCTTAAGGATATCTTTTCCACAGGTAGGTGACATGAGCTGCACACAATACTTCAAATTTGGCCTCTATTGGTTACACACAACCTACCACTCACAAAGCTGTGTCGACTATCCCTAATCGGGCCCTGTTTATCCAAGTACTTTATCTATCCTGTCCCTTAGAATAGCTTGCAATAATTTTCCTACTACTAACCTATGGTTCACCAGCCTATTTGTAAGGTGGAGCACTGTTTCTCCTGTTTTGTTTCTTAACTTTCAGTGAATAACTGGTTTGTAATCTGCCCATCAGGAATTGATGAGAAAATCACCTGCTATTTACTTAGTCGTTTAGTAGTGAGTCTATCAAACATGTTGCAACAATGACCAGCAATATCATGAAGGTTTCTACTCACCCTTCTCATGAACTGTTGACGCACTCTCATCAGGTAAGAGGCTAAGCAACGTCCACTCCAGGACCATCAGACTCAAAAACAGTAACTTTCCCCAAGCCATCAGGCTGATCAACACCTCCACCAATCAACCCACTACACTCCTCACCACTACTACTTGATCATTTCCTATCAGAGTTATCTTATGTACATGTATTCCTGTTCCTAGTGTCTCTTTGTGTACCTACAATCAGTCTATGTATATAAGCCAATCTTGTGTGTTTATTGTGTTTTTTTAAATTGTGTTCTTTATGCTTACTGTGTATTTTTTTATGCTGCATTGGATCTGCAGTAACAATCATTTAATCCTCCTCTGAAGAATTTGAAATAAAAAGATGTGCATTTAAAAAAAGTTTTTCTTAAATTGGGACTCAGTGTAGGTCAGTAAGCTTGAAAACAAGATAATTCAAGTTGGAGTATTGATAGTTGAGAACTTTGTTCTGTTTAGGTTTATGGAGTGGTAGAGGGAATTGTGCTCAGGAGGAATATGTTGTCATGAGGCAATCACTCTCTGTGTCACTGAGAAAGTGTGAAGTACTCCAGGTTGTTTTGTCAGATAAAGCAATTCTGACTGGCTTGAATCCTCCATACTGTGTACAACTTTTGATTGCTTTTACATTTCACAGGTTCGACAGAAACCATCAAGTTTTGAAGCATGCATTGAAGATATGGTTGAACTTATCAATAGCCGTTACAAAGGGAAATCGGGTACGTGGCTGTGGACTCACTTTCGTGAACTTCAGTTCTGAGTGTTATTTGATTATTGCTTGCAGGATTTGTATTTTTTGCACATTGAGTATTTGGTGATCTTTTTTTACTGGGTTCTATTGTGTTTCTTTGTTTTGAGACTGCCTGTAAGGAGACCAATCTCAAGGTTCAATACAAAGTACATAGTTAGATATTCAATATACTTTGAACATTGTTGTAACTCTGAACATAAAGCAGAATAGATTCAAGTGCACACTGGGCATCCATAGATGGAAGTGGACACAGGTGTTCCCAATATATTAGGCAATCCAGTCTCTTTCCCATTCCTTCCCTGCAAATCTGACTGCTAATTTAAGTAGACTTGTACAATTGAGGCCCCTAGTCCTTATTTCCCATTCCTATTTTTTGTATAAGAGACTTTTTTCTCCCATTGTCAATTCAGAAACATCAAATCTCCTGAGACATTTATCTATTAGCTTCCTAACATTTTGAGGTAGCAGATCCTACCTGCTGCTAAAAATATTGCTCCTTAAGGTGTGAAATATGAAAGTAAGCCAGCCAATAACATTAAAGAGGATACCAAAAGTCTCTTCATATACATAAAACATAAAAGAGAAGTGAAAGTGAAAATCAGACTACTGGTAAACAATGCTGAAGAGGTGGTAATGGGGGACAATGAAATGGCGGTTAAACTGAATAAGTATTTTACATCAATCCTCACTGTGGAAGACACTAGCAGTATAGTGGAAGTTCCAGGTGTCTAGCGTCAGGAAGTGTGTAAAGTTACTATTACTAGAGAGAAGGTTCTTGGGGAAAGTGGAAGGTCTGAAGGTAGATAAGTCACCTGAACCAGATGGTGTACACCCCAGGGTTCTGAAGGAGGTGACTATAGAGATTGTGGTGGCATTAGTAATGATCTTTCAAAAATCACTAGATTCTGGATTGGTTCCACAAGACTGGGAAAATTGCAAGTGTCACTCCACTCTTCAAGAAGAGAGAGAGACAGAAGAAAGGAAACTACAGGCCAGTTAGTCTGACCTCAGTGGTTGGGAAGATGTTGGAGTCGATTGTTAAGGATGAGGTCTCAGGGTTCTTGGAAGGCACATGGTAAAATAGACCATAGTCAGCATGGTTTCCTCAAGAGAAAATCTTGCCTGACAAATCTGTTCGAATTCTTTGAAGAATTAACAAGGAGGATAGATAAAGGAGAATCAGTTGATGTTGTGTACTTGGATTTTTAGAAGGCCTTTTCTTTGGCAGCTTAACGGGAGCACGACTGTGCAAGCGTGTGTAAGTCGGAACGTGAAGCAGCGTGAGTATTTAAAGAGAACAGTTAGATGGAGCGGGCGACGGAGTAGTGGGAGACAGAGTAGGAAGGCTTTGTCTCGAGAGGCTTCGGCGAGCAGAGGCGGAAGATGAGCTTCACTCCAAGTGAGGTAAGGCCGGGTAAGTTCCTTTAAAAGGAGAAAGTTTCAAAAGTTGAGGCAAGTATTGGGTAGGTCATGGCAGATTAGATCGGCCTTGTGGTTTGTTCATCCTGCAGCATGTGGGAAATCAGGGATACTTCCAGTGTCCCTGACGACTATGTGTGCAGGAAGTGTGTCCAACTGCAGCTTCTGGCAGACCACATTGAGCGTCTGGAGCTGCGATTGGATTCATACTGGAGCATCGTGATGCTGAGAAAGTCGTGAATAGCACGTTCAGTGAGTTGGCCACACCGCAGGTAAAGGCTACACAGGCAGAAAGGGAAGGGGTGGCCACTAGACAGCGTAGCAGTAGGCAGGTAGTGCAGGAGTCCCCTGAGGTCATCTCCCTCCTAAACAGATAGACTGTTTTGGATACTGTTGGGGGAGATGTCTCATCAGGGGAAGGCTGCAGCAGCCGAGTTCATTGCACCATGGATGGCTCTGCAGCACAGGAGGGAAGGAAAAGGAGTGGGAGAGCTATAGTGATAGGGGATTCGATTGTAAGGGGAATAGATAGGCATTTCTGCGGCCACAAACGAAACTGCAGGATGGTATGTTGCCTCCCTGGTGCAAGGGTCAAGGATGTCTCTGAGCGGCTGCAGGACATTCTGGAATGGGAGGGTGAACAGCCAGTGGTCGTGGTGCACACAGTTACCAACGATAGAGGTAAAAAACGGGATGAGGTCCTACAAGGTGTATTTAGGGAGTTAGGAGATAAACTAAAAAGTAGGACCACAAAGGTAATAATCTCTGGATTACTACCAGTGCCACGTGCTAGTCAGAGTAGAAATAGGAGGATATTTCAGATGAATACGTGGCTTGAAAAATGGTGCAAGGGGGAGGGATTCAAATTTCTGGGGCATTGGAACCAGTTCTGGGGGAGGTGGGACCTGTATAAACAGGACGGTCTGCACCTGGGCTGGACTGGAACCAATGTCCTAGGGGGAGCGTTTGCTACTGCTGTTCAGGTGGATTTAAACTAATGTGGCAGAGGGATGGGAACAAGTGCAGAGAGACAGAGGGGTGTAAAATGAGAGTAGAAGCAAAAAGTAGTAAGGTGAAAAGTAAAAGTGGCAGGCAGGCAAATCCAGGGCAAAAAGCAAAAAGGGCCATTTTTCAACATAATTGTATAAGGGCTAAGAGTGTTGTAAAAACAAGCCTGAAGGCTTTGTGTGTCAATGCGAGGAGCATTCGTAACAAGGTGGATGAATTGAATGTGCAGATAGTTATTAATGAATGTGATATAGTTGGGATCACAGAGACATGGCTCCAGGGTGACCAAGGATGGGAGCTCAATATTCAGGAGGGATAGACTGGAAAGAAAAGGAGGTGGGGTAGCATTGCTGGTTAGAAAGGAGATTAACACAATAGAAAGGATGGACATTAGTCTGGAGGATGTGGAATCGATATGGGTAGAGCTGCATAACACTAAGGGGCAGAAAATGCCGGTGGGAGTTGTGTACAGGCCACCTAACAGTAGTAGTGAGGTTGGGGATGGCATTAAACAGGAAATTAGAAATGCGTGCAATAAAGGAACAGTAGTTATAATGGCTGACTACAATCTACATATAGATTGGGTGAACCAAATTGGTAAGAATGCTGAGGAAGAGGATTTCTTGAAATGTATGCGGGATGGTTTTCTGAACCAACATGTCGAGGAACCAACTAGAGAGCAGGCCATTCTAGATTGGATATTGAGCAATGAGGAAGGGTTAGTTAGCAATCTTGTCGTGCAAGGCCCCTTGGGTAAGAGTGCCCATAATATGGTGGAATTCTTCATTAAGATGGAGAGTGACATAGTTAATTCAGAAACAAAGGTTCTGAACTTAAAGAAGGGTAACTTTGAAGGTATGAGATGTGAATTAGCTAAGATAGACTGGCAAATGATATTTAAAGGGTTGATGGTGGATATGCAATGGCAAGCATTTAAAGATCGCATGGATGAACTACAACAAGTGTACATCCCAGTTTGGCAAAAGAATAAACCAGGGAAGGTAGTGCACCCGTGGCTGACAAGGGAAATTAGGGATAGTATCAAGACCAAAGAAGAAACATATAAATTAGCAAAAAAAAGCGGCACACATGAGGACTGGGAGAAATTCAGAGACCAGCAGAGGAGGACAAAGGGCTTAATTAGGAAAGGGAAAAAAGATTATGAGAGAAAGCTGGCAGGGAACATAAAAACTGACTGTAAAAGCTTTTATAGATACGTGAAAAGAAAAAGATTGGTCAAGACAAATGTAGGTCCCTTACAGTCAGAAACAGGTGAATTGATCATAGGGAACAAGGACATGGCAGACCAATTGAATAACTACTTTGGTTCTGTCTTCACTAAGGAGGACATAAATAATCATCCTGAAATAGTAGGGGACCGAGGGTCTAGTGAGATGGAGGAACTGAGGGAAATACATGTTCATAGGGAAGTGGTGTAGGTAAATTGAAGGGATTAAAGGCAGATAAATCCCCAGGGCCAGATGGTCTGCATCCCAGAGTGCTCAAGGAAGTAGCCCAAGAAATAGTGGATACATTAGTGATAATTTTTCAAAACTCCTTAGATTCTGGATTAGTTCCTGAGGATTGGAGGGTGGCTAATGTAACCCCACTTTTTAAAAAAGGAGGGAGATAAATCCCAGGGAATTATAGACCGGTTAGTCTGTCATCGGTGGTGGGGAAAATGCTAGAGTCGGTTATCAAAGATGTTATAACAGCACATTTGGAAAGAGGTGAAATCATCGGGCAAAGTCAGCATGGATTTGTGAAAGGAAAATCATGTCTGACAAATCTTATAGAATTTTTTGAAGACGTAACTAGTAGAGTGGATAGGGGAGAGCCAGTGGATGTGGTATATTTAGATTTTCAAAAGGCTTTTGACAAGGTCCCACACAGGAGATTAGTGTGCAAACTTAAAGCACACGGTATTGGGGGTATGGTATTGATGTGGATAGAGAATTGGTTGACAGACTGGAAGCAAAGAGTGGGAGTAAACGGGACCTTTTCAGAACGGCAAGCAATGACTAGTGGGGTACCGCAAGGCTCAGTGCTGGTACCCCAGTTGTTTACAATATATATTAATGATTTAGACAAGGGAATTAAATGCAGCATCTCCAAGTTTGCGGATGACACGGAGCTGGGCGGCAGTGTTAGCTGTGAGGAGGATGCTAAAAGGATGCAGGGTGACTTGGATAGGTTAGGTGAGTGGGCAAATTCATGGCAGATGCAATTTAATGTGGATAAATGTGAGGTTATCCACTTTGGTTGCAAGAACAGGAAAACAGATTATTATCTGAATGGTGGCTGATTAGGAAAAGGGGAGGTGCAACGAGACCCGGGTGTCATTGTACACCAGTCATTGAAGGTGGGCATGCAGGTACAGCAAGCGGTGAAAAAGGCAAATGGTATGTTGGCATTCATAGCAAAAGGACTTGAGTACAGGAGCAGGGAGGTTCTACTGCAGTTGTACAAGGCCTTGGTGAGACCGCACCTAGAGTATTGTGTGCAGTTTTGGTCCCCTAATCTGAGGAAAGACATTCTTGCCATAGAGGGAGTACAAAGAAGGTTCACCAGATTGATTCCAGGACTTTCATATGACGAAAGACTGGATCAACTAGGCTTATACTCACTCTAATTTAGAAGATTGAGGGGGGATCTTATTGAAATGTATAAAATTCTAAAGGGATTGGACAGGCTAGATGCAGGAAGATTGTTTCTGATGTTGGGGAAGTCCAGAACTAGGGGTCACAGTTTAAGGATAATGGGGAAGCCTTTTAAGACCGAGATGAGGAAAAACTTCTTCACACAGAGAGTGGTGAATCCGTGGAATTCTCTGCCCCAGGAAACAGTTGAGGCTGGTTCATTGGCTATATTTAAGAGGAAGTTAGATATGGCCCTTGTGGCTAAAGGGATCGGGGATATGGAGAGAAAGCAGGTACAGGGTTCTGAGTTGGATGATCAGCCATGATCATACTGAATGGCGGTGCAGGCTCAAAGGGCCAAATGGCCTACTCCTGCACCTATTTTCTATGTTTCTGTGTTTCTAGAAGGTGCCACACATGAGGCTGCTTAACAAGCTATGAGCTCATGGTATTACAGGAAAGATTCTAGCATGGATAAAGCAGTGGCTGATTAATGAGAATAAAGGGAAACTTTTCTGGTTGGCTGTTGGTGACTAGTGGTGTTCCACAGGGGTCTGTGTTGGGACCAATTCTTTTTATGTTGTATGCCAGTGATTTGGACGATGGAATTGATAGCTTTGTTGCAAAGTTTGCAGATGATGTGAAGATAGGTGGAGGGGCAGGTGGTTTTGAGGAATAGAGAGGCTACAGGGGGACTTAGACAGATTAGGAGAATGGACAAAGAAATGGCAGGTGGAATGCAGTTTTGGGAAGTGTGTGGTCGTGCACTTTGATAGAAGAAACAAAAGGGTTCACTATTTTCAAAATGGAAAGAAAATACAGAAACTTGAGGTGCAAAGGAACTTGGGAGCCCTTGTGCAGGATTCCCTGAAGGTTAATTTGCGGGTTGAGTCTGTGGTAAGGAAGGCAAATGCGAAGTTAGCGTTCATTTCAAGAGGACAAGATATAAATGCAAGGATGTAATGTTGAGATTTTAGAAAGCACTGGTGAGGTCTCACTTGGAGTATTGTGAGCAGTTTTGGGCCCCATTTCTTAGAATGTGCTGAAAATGGAGAGCGTTCAAAGGAGGTTCTCAATAATGAATCCAGGATTGAGTGGCTTGTTTGAGAGTGTTTGATAGCTCTGTGTTTGTATTCACTAGAATTCATTGAAATCTGTCGAATGGTGAAAGGCCTTGATAGAGTGGATGTGGAAAGTGAGAGCTCATGACTAGAGGACACAATCTCAGAACAGAAGAGCGTCCTTTTAGAACGGAGGAATTTCTCTAGCCAGAGAATGGTGAATCAGTGGAATTCTTTGTCACAGGCCAAATCTTTATGTATGCTTAAGGCAGAGGTTGATAAATTCTTGATTGGTTAGGGCATGAAGGGATATGGGGAGAGGCAGGAGATTGGGGCTGAGAGGAAAATTGGATCGGCCATGATGAAATAGCAGAGCAGACTCCATGGGCCAAATGGACTAATTCTGTTCCTATATCTTATGATAATTGCTATCATTGTAAATGTTATTTGTACTTAGGGAGTCATAGCCTTACCACCCATTAGATAAGCTTATTCTTCCCTATAATAATTTACTATACATCAAAGATAAATTCTTTTTGTTTGCCATGCTGTAAGAGACTTGGAATTCTATTAAACTTTCTGAGGCACCAAAATAAATGACAAAATCCAGAGGTGGGATGTCATGATTATTGAACAGTTGTAACAAAAGGGAGAATTAAAAATCCTAAACTTGACTCTGTTCACCTCAGGAAGCAGTTGTGGGACAGCCAGCGAGTCTGTCTCCATATACAGTTGGTCTGTCTGCAGACTTGTTTGTACAAAAAAGGGGTTTAAACTTTTGTTTATAAAGGTGTGTACAATTATGGGTGCTGAACTCTGCATTGTCTTCAAGGTATTGCTGAAGATTTTGACTAGTCCTATTCGATTGTTGAGGAGTGGCAGGGTATCTGATGAGCTTTGACACAAGAAAGAGAAAAGAGAAAACTTATTAAAATTTTTCAGAATTTAGAAACTTTTCCACGAGTAGGAAATTACAAAAGAGACCGATTTTAGTTAATTTCCAAAAGAGCCATAGAAATTAGGTTTTGTTAAAGTGATATGCTTTTATCATACCTCTAAAATGCTGGCAGGAGCAGACTAACAATAACTTTCAAATCTAATTGAGAAGGAAATTTCAGTAAGCAGCGAGGCGAAATGAAAATACTGGAATTACTCATCAGGTCAGGCCACATCTGTGGGAAGAGAAACTGAGTTAAAGTTTCACGTCAGATATTATTTTTCATAACTAAAAGAGACAAAAGAAATTTATTAAGCTGTAAGGAGATTGGGGGAGAGGGATATCTGGTAGGGTAAAGCCAAGATGACTGTGGATAAGCAACAAACAAGGTTACCTGATTACTGAGAGAATGGATTTAGATTCAAATGCATTTATTTTATCACATGTACATCATAACACACAGTGAAATGTGTTGTTTGCATTAATAACCAACACAACATAAGGATATTTTGAGGCAGATGTCGCCACACATTCTGGCGCCAACATAACATGAGATACAGTTAACAAGAAAGTGAAAATCCCAAGTAAAAAGCTGCAGATGCTGGAAGTTTAAAACAAAAACAGATAGTGCAGGGAATAGTCGGGAAGCCTTTCTAAACAGGCACCTCTGTAATGTTCCTTTCTTTCTGAAGTGTGGCTTTCCCTCTACCATAGTTAACAAAGCCCTTGACTGCATTTCCTGTGCCCCTACTTTCCCCCTCTCTTCCCCAGGAGCGAACAATGTTAGAGTCCCCCACCCCCCAGTCTCCCTGATGCTCACCTTTCATTCCACTGGCCTCCACATTCAGTAGACCATTCTCAGCAAATTTCTGCCATCTTCACTCATTCAGTGTTTAACTGTGTATTCCCATGGTCACCCTGGTTTTACTATATCAGAAACATTCCCTTCCTGGAGCTTTACAAATTTTCCAATCCTGAAGAAGAGTCTTGGTCCAAAACATTGGCTCTATTCCTTTCCATAGATATTGCCAGACCTGCCAAATTTCTCAAGTGCTATATGTGTACTACTCTGGATTTCCAGCATCTGCACGATCTCTGGTGTTTTTAAAATGTTGACATTGTTTCTCTTCCTGCAGATGTGGCCTGACTTGCTGAATGCTTCCAGCTTTTTCTGTTTTTGTTTTGGTTTTCCAGCATCGACAGTTGTTTTTCACGTATTTGGTAAATGGGATTAATAGATGGTTCTGTCAGTGGGCAATAATAAAAGGCTATAAAGCTTCTTGTCTGTCCTACAAGAACAGTTTACTTTTGGGGAGAATTATGCACAGTCTCCATTTAGATTATATAGACCACAGAACAGTAAAGCACAGTACAGGTCCTTCAGCCCATAATATTGTGCTGTCCTTTTAACCTGCTTCATGATCAATCTAACCCTTCCCTGCTCCCTAGCCCACAGCCCCCATTTTCCATTCATCCATGTGTCTTTCTAACAGTCTCTTAAATGACCCTATTGTTTCCTCTGCTCTCTCCATCCCTGACAGTGCATTTCAAGCACATAGCGCTTTCTGTGGAAAATAACCTATCTGACCTCTCCCCTAAACTTTCCTCCACTCATATTAAAAAGATATCCTCTGGTATTAGCCATTGTCACCCAGAGAAAAACACTGAATGTCCACTCTAACTGTAGCCTTTATAATCTACACCTCCATCCACCTTCACTCCAAAGAGAAAAGCTCCAGCTTGCTCAAACTTTCCTCTTAAGACATGATGTGCTTTTTCTGGTTGGAGGTGTATTGTAAGTCTTTTGTTGGTGTGAACTGGGCAAATCTAGAGTAACAGTCATAAGTAGTCAGAGAAGCTCAGTGGTTCGGAATGTCAATCTCTTCTCCTCAACACTGACATTTCTCCTCTGCTTACCAATCCAGATGATGATAAGATGCTCTTCACAGATATTATGTAGCTGTAGTCAGTGTACTGTAAAACTCTGATAATGTATGTTCTTCTTCAGCCCCTCACCGCTAGACCACCAATAGCAGCTTGCCGGGGTCCTCTGTCATGGCCCCTTAGAAGGTTGATCGGTTCTCCACACAACATCATTTATCTAGACGAATGAAGTCTGGAACTTCTGCTGACATTTTTGTAGCTCTGGATTTCACAGGATGAAGTTGCTAGGCACTCTGCACAACCCTCCTCCTCCCACATCCGGGCTTGGGACTGTCCATGTCAGAGTTAATTAATGTATGTTCCATTGTTTGGGAATTCCAAAGATTTGAAACCCCAGTGGTTCAGCTTCTGGCTCCCTGATTCAATTGTCCCCCTTGATCCCACCGGGTCCTCAGATCCCAAGCTCCTCTTGAATTACCAGGGAACTGGTTCCTGCCCTCCCCTTGAACTCGTTGTTTTATCCATGTTTCTTTGTCTATAGGCACAGATGTCTCTAGTCATAATGATCTTGTTGTTCACTGGCCTGGTTCACTTAAAAAAATGTTGCACTATCATGTAATAGTTTTTTTTTAAAAAGTCAACTAAAAACATGTTTTTTTATACGATAATATTCAATAGACCAGAAAATCTAGAGTTCAACGTTGCACAACTCCCAGAGTTGCCATTATTGGAGTTTTACTCTAATTGTCTTTGGATTAGTTGTCCAGATTATCAGAGTCTATTTTTGGATACACAAGAGGCAGCAGATGCTGGAACTCAGGAGCAACAAAACGCTGGAAGAGATTATCAGGTCAGGCTGCATCTATGGAGGAAATGTCCTGACAGAGAGCCTCAACCCAAACTGTCATTTTCCATTCCCCTCCATAGATGCTGCCTGACCTGCAGAGTTGGAACAGAGAACATTGCAGCACAGCCCATGATGTTGTGCCAATCTTTTAACCTACTTTGAGATTAATCTAGTACTCCCTCCTACATAGCCCTCCATTTATCTACAAGCTCCTTAAATGTCCCTAATATATCTGGCTCTACTTTGGCAGGACATTCCACACACCTGCAAGTCTGTGTTTTTAAAAAAAAATTAGCTCTGACGTTCTCCCCCTATACTTTCTACCAATCACCTTAGAGTTATGCCCCCACGAATTGGTCATTTCTGGCCTGGGAAAAAGTCTCTGCTTTACCAGTTGATCATCTGTACACTTTTATCAAGTCACCTCTCACCCTCCTTCACTCCAAATAACATAACCCTAGTTCACTCAACCTGTCCTCATAAGGCTTGCTCTCTAATCCAGGCAGCATTCTGGTAAATCTCCTCCATACCCTCTATAAAGCTTCCACATATTTCCTATACTGAACTGACCAGAAATGAATAGTGTCCCTCTTAGCGTTTTGTGCGCTTCTCTCCCTTTTGTGCCACTGCATTGGAAGTTGTGTTTCAAGCTTAATCTTCACTAGTATAATCTGCATTTTGGGCTAACATTTTAATTCTGTTCATTTTGCCCTTAGGAATCATCTATTGCTTTTCCCAGAAAGACACTGAGCAGGTTACAATGAGCCTACAAAAACTTGGCATTGCAGCTGGGGGTTACCATGCCAATATGGAGGCCAGTGTGAAGAGTAAAGTTCACAAGGACTGGAGTATGAATATAATAAAGGTGTGGTAAAATAAGGAAGATTGCTAATTTTATTCTGTTCCTTTGCTAGTATGTGGTATTATTATTAAGGAGTTTGTACCAAGTTGTCGTCACATTCTCGTCATTTGAATGATGATCCTGTTGTTGCTGATTAACTGGACTCTGAAAGCTCATTTCTCAGTCTCACTTTATGTACATGTTCACAATGAGAACAGCATGACCCCCGTCATTAACTGTTCTGTAATTTGAGAACAGGAATGCCATTTTAGACAGAAGTTGACTAGTGGTACAGATATCACTAATTGGTAACCTTGTGTATGTTCAAATTCCTTATTTATATAATCAATCATCAATCACACCATGGTAATACGGGTTTTAATGTTCAGTAGAATCTCCATGTTGAAGTCCAATACTACTACAGAATTAATAAAGTATCTGATCAATAAGTGTCGCCCTAGAATCCTTTGTTTGCATCCTTATCATTGTCAAATGGCTCTGGTTGCCTGTGCAACCCGAAGCTATGCTCTTCAAAGACCTCTTTTCCAAGGCCTCACTTGCCTGGGCTGACTGCACGCTGTCTGCAAACTGTCCTTGCCTGGACATTACCTCAACCTCTGTCTTGCTGCAACTTCTAGAATACCTTCGGTCTTAGTAAAGCATTCATGTGTCAATCCCTTGGCCAGAGAAGGATAAAGCCTTCTGCCCCAGATGCTTCATGTATGTCTTGCAGCGTACTGTATATGAATCTCTGCCAGTTCTGTTACAGATTACTATTGAGCTGGTGCCTTAAATTTTATAGCCCGTTTCATCCCTCTGACCATCGGGTGGGTAGAGTGTCTCTGGGAGCTGCTCTGTTCAAGCCCATATGCGAGGCTCCCAACAAGCTCCTGTAGTAAGAATGAAATCGTTGTGGTGAGATGTGTCTAGATAGGGAGGGGGAGCGGTGGGGGTGGGGAGAGATATTTCTGTGTGTTCTTCTTTAAAGGAAGAAAGAGTTAACTAATATAGTGGTTAATATCCTGGGACTGGTTCCTGTTTCTATGTGTCTGTAGGTGGATTGACTGCCCAGTTTTCACTTCAATTTGGTGGAAGGATTTCAGGGTCTACAACTGGCAGGCAGAATGTTCCACTTGAATATTATCCAGGCAGTGAAGATTAAAACAGATCCCATAAATTCACTTGTTTCAAGCTGTTGACCTGCTTTCAGCAAGGAAATTAAGTATATCCTGTCATTCAGGCATACGGGATGGAAACAGGCACACAGGATCTGAGCATCCACTTTCACTGATACACTGATACAATCCCGTTGTATTCTTTCTACATTCTACTCTATTTTCGAAGTCTACCAGCCCTTGTGTCTTTGGGATTTTGGAGGAAATATCTTGTTGCCTCACTGCAATGGGATAGCACAAGAAAAGAGCAGTAACAGAGTGCAGAAAAGATGTACAAGGATACCACCAGAGGGACTGAGTTATAGAGAGACGTTGTACAGACTAGTCCTTACAGCGTAGGAGACTGAAGAGTGATCTTATAGAGGTAGATGGAGTCATAAGGGGCAATCTAATTTTGTCCCAGTGCTGAGGTATCAAGAACTAGAGGCTATAGGTTTAGGATGAGAGGGGAAAGATTTAAGAGGAGCTTAAGAGCAACTCTTATACACAAGGGTGTGAAATGAACTGCCAGAGGAAGTGGCTGAGGCAGGTACAATAATAACTTGGACAGGTATATGGATTGGAAAGGTTTAGAAGGTTATGGTGTATACACTGGCAAATGGGACTAGCTTGGAGAGAGCATCATGTTCATTATGAGCCAATTGGGCCAAAAGCCAAGCCTGTTCCTGTGCTGTACAACTCCATGACCATGACTATAAACCAGAACATCCAGAGGAAATCCACATGGTCTCAGGAAAAACATGTTCTTTTTCATTCCCTTGTTATCCATTTAATGTCTTAACTAAGTTTTTTTATAAAAAAGAAACGTTATTATGGATAGAATGCATCTTAACTGCCATGCTTATGATGTGTGCACTTACTATGTGTCATTTCAGAACCTTACAACTTACTAAAAACTTGGATAATGCACCTTTTAACAGTGTGTTTGATTCTCAAATACTTTCTTCCCCAGGTTGTGGTGGCAACAGTGGCATTTGGCATGGGCATCGACAAAGCTGATGTCCGATTTGTGTTCCATCAGTCTCTCAGCAAATCCATGGAGAATTACTATCAAGAGAGTGGACGGGCAGGTCCGGTATCAGACGGGGACTGAGGGAATGTGGCAGACTAAATGGTCACAAAAATAATGTCTGACATTGTTGTTTATCGTTTTATTCAAATTTAGATACCTTGAATGAAATCAAAAAATACATACTACTACTTCCTCTATTTCTCAAGCCTTACATTTTGCTTCAAATATCTTTCAAAGATTTTGATAAATTCTTGGAAAGGGCTGTAATATGTAAACAGACAACATTATAGCAGCACTTATATAATGGTTGGGATCTGAGAGTCACTGGTGAGGCCGCAACAATTGCTCATCCCTGACTGTCTTTGAGATGGTGCTGGTGAGCCACCTTCTGGAGCCACTTCATCCTCTGAAGATGGTCCCACAGTGCTGTTAGGGAGGGAGTACCTCTTCCCTGTTGGGAGCAATGAGAAGAGGGCATGGCTCAGATAGGAGTTCCTGATGATGGATGTCACCTTCCAGAGATGCCATGTCTTGTAGATGTCCTTAATAGTGGGGAGGGCTGTACCTGTAATGGAACTGGCTGAGTCCTCTTTCTGTAGCCTCTTGCATTCTTGTGCTTTGGTGTTTCCAGACAATTCATGGTACAACCAGTCAGAATGCTTTCCACTGTAGACCTGTAGAAGCTTCAGGGTCTTCGATGATATGCTGAATCTCCCTAAACTTCTAAGAAAGAAGAGATGTTGGTGAACATTTTTTTTGTGGTTGCATCTGTGTGTTCCACTCAGGAACTTGAAGCTGCTCTTCCTTTCCAGTGCCGACCCTTCAATGAGGAGGGTGTATGTGTTCAACTGATGTCCCCTTCCTAAAGTTCCTTGATTTTGTTGACATTGAATGCAGGATTGTTACAAGACCACTCAACCAGCTGATCTGTCTCATTCCTGTATGCCTCTTCGTTGCCATCGTGATTGTGGCAACAACACTGGTATTATCAGTGGATTTTTTTTGATGGCCTCGGAGTTATGCTTAGCTGCACAGTCGTAGTTATAAAGAGGGTAGAGCAGGAAACACTGCTCAGAGAAACTCCTGCAGTGATGTTGTAAAGTTGAGATAATTGACCTCCAAGGACCATACCATCTTCCTTTGTGGTGCATGTATTCCAGTCATTGCAGTATCAGTCCCTGATGTCTAATAATTTCAGTTTTACCTGCTCATGTAATTGGCATGTACAATTCAAGCAATTGATAGGGATGTATTGTAGCATAACAATTAAATGGAATATTATGAATATTTGAAGCAGTTATATAATGAATTTTGATATCAACGTTTAATGTTGGTAAGCTACTCAACCACATGAGAAACAAGTTAACATATATGCAAGCTATTTTGTCTATGTTTCTTTGTCTACAGGCACAAATGTCTATAGTCATAATGATTACGCCTGATGAAAGATTAAGACAGGCACCATCTCATACACTGTATCTTCATAATAAGATGGTGATGCCTTTTATTCAAAAGTAACTACTGTAAATCAACCAAAACCAGAGACTTTTTGACTAATGCAAAGGGGCATAACTTTAAGAGGTTGAGGGGATAGTATAGGGAATATCAGAGGTAGTATTTTTACATAGAGAGTGGTGTGTGCATGATGGCAGATGCAAACACATTAGGGACATTTAAGAGACTCGTTGATAGGCACATGGGTAAAAGAAAAATGAAGGGCTATGTGGGTGGGAAGGGTTAGGTTGATCTTGTAGATGGTTAAATGGTCAGCACAACATTGTGGGCCAAAGGGCCTGTACTGTGCTCTACAGTTCTATGTTCTAAATGTTCTTTTATACCATGTTTTGCAGGTCGAGATGACCTTAAAGCTGATTGCATTCTCTACTATGGATTCATGGATATCTTCAGGCAAAGCACAATGGTAGTTATGGAGAATGTAGGACAACAGAAACTTTATGAGATGGTGGCTTACTGTCAGGATTCAAGAAGGTACGGTAGATCTTTTCCTCCCAGTAAAGTCCTCTTAGGATGACTCATTGCTGGGACATCGACCCTCAGCTGGGATGGTGTAATTTGGAACCCAACCCCAATGACTTTTGAAACAAGGATTTAGATGAAGACAAATCAACACACACACAAAATGCTGGAGGAACTCAGCAGGCCAGGCAGCATCTGTGGAGAAGAGCAAACAGTCGGCATTTCGGGCTGAGACCTTTCTTCAGGACTGCTGCCCAGCCTGCTGAGCTCCTCCAGCATTTAGTGTGTGTTGCTTTGGATCTCCAGCATCTGCAGTTCTGCTCGTTTTAGAAGGAGACATGTTGTTCTAACCTCACCAAGTTAACCAGGGAAAAGGAAAGAAGATAAATCAGAGAAACTTCCTCATAAAGACATTTAATTTTGTATACCCCCATACTATGACATAACCTTAATCTAATCTACATAATAAGATATTTTCACTGATGTGGCCTTCATGCATTCTATATATACACTGTGACGTGCCTATCAGTATGATAGCACTGCACACTTATACTGTGACACAGCATTAACCCAATTGATGTAATGCATACTTACAAGTAGTGCCCAGTTGAATTTTTCAAGTGACTCAACACAACTTGAAAATGATCGTTGTCATGTTCCACTTATGGAACAATGTGCTGTCAATTGCGAGACACCGAAAATAACAGTGTTATGCAATTGCATCTCGAGATAATAGTTATGTACTACACTCACATTGTGACACAAGCTGTAACCCAGGGTATATAATAACACTGTACAGTTAAGTGGCTGGAGGTGAAGCCATATGTTTTGTGAATCAACCTACTATGTTTCAGATGCAGACGTGTACAGATAGCACAACATTTCGATGAAGTCTGGGAATCAACGAAGTGCAACAAGATGTGTGATAACTGCAACTCTGAAGCATGTAAGTCCTTTCCTGAGTCAAAAGTAAAACGAGAGTAAGCATAAGATTCAGATTCAGATTTATTTGTCACTTCTAGATTGTAATATACAGTGAAATGCATCGTGTGTGTAAACAGCCAGCTCATCTCTGGATGTGCTGAGGACAACTCGTGAGTGTCACCACATATTCCGGTGCCAGCACAGCATGCCCAATGTTCTCCTCAGAACAACACAAACCACATCAAAACAGAACGTACCAAGTGACAAAATAATAACAGCAAAACTAGCCCCATTCCTCCCTCCCAACTATGCAGAAAGATGTCATTTAACCCCAGGATACGCTGTCTTCTTCCTTCTCCATCCTCCATTGAGGACGTGGAATCCCACACGCTGGACCCAGTTTTCCTAGTGGACTCTCTGAGATTTGGGACAGCACAGTAAAGTAGTGGTTAGCACAACACTTTACAGTACAGACGACCCAGGTTCAATTCCTGCAACTGTCTGTAAGGAGCATGTACATTCTCCCCGTGACTGTGTGGGTTTCCTCCTACAATCTAAAGACTTACGGGCTGATGGGTTAATTGGTCATTGTAGGTTGCCTTGTGATTAGGCGAGGGTTAAATTGTGGGATGTTGGCGGCACAGCTTGAAGAGAAGCTATATCTCAGTAAAAGAAAAATAAAACCTAGAAATAGTAGAGAACTACATGTCGATAAAGACTGAGGAGCTCTAAGAAATTTCCATCAGGCCGTAAGTCCCCAGGACCCAAAGTTTATCCTCCTCAGCAACTTGAGATGATGGATACAGCAGCCTACAAATTTCTGTTGAATGTAGCATGGCTTCCACAAACTGGAAAGGAACAGGAAGGAGATGGAGTGAAAATTGGAGAACTGTACCCCAGTTATATCAGATTCTATTGTTAAGAAAATTGTACCAGGATGCTTATAGAAAAATCACAGAACTGGGCAAAATCAAAATAAATTTATGTAAGGAAAATCACATTTCACAAACCTTTTTAGGTTGTGTCTAGTCGGATAGATAACAATGGTATTTGTTGATTTGATATTAAACAAAACGAAAAGTTCAGGATGGGAATATTATACTGATGAGGACTGAACACTGGGTAAAGGGCAGAATTTAGAATAGGGGTAACAAGAACACTGTTTTCCACTGTAGGAGTTTGGTTGGAAGAGAGCTATTTTCTAGAAAGGAGCTGCTACTTGATGAAAAGTATTGATTCCATTTGGAATCAATTTTATTTTTAAATTATCATCATAAAACTTAGATCTAGTTAGAATAAAGATCAATTATTTTTGCAGTTAACGTTAGCTAATAATTTATTTTGCCTTGTAGCTTCAGAAAAGGTGGATATAACTGACTACTCTTCTGATTTGATCAAAATACTGAAACATGCTGAACAACTTGAAGAAAAACTCACTCCGCTAAAATTAATCGAAGCCTGGTGTGGGAAGGGTCCCTCCAAACTGAGGCTGGCCTCTGTAAGGCCTCCAAATCTGTCCAGGCATGAAATGGAGGATGTGATTGTCCATCTCCTCCTGCAAGAATACTTGAAGTAAGTACAATGCTCCATCACTAAATTGACACTAAAGATAATAAAACCAAGGAATACTCGCTTGAATTATGGGAAAAGTAAGAAAGGAAAAGCAAAAGTCCTTGCAAACGAGGACTTCATCACTGCTAATGAGTTCAAGTTTCAAGTTCAAGTTAATTGTTGCCATAGGCATATGTACCCTTAGTATAAATGTGAAAATTAATATTTAGCAGCCACGGCACAGGGCATTACAGGGTGAGAAAGTTAATATAAACTCCTGTTAGCATAAATTATACATAACCTACACATGTGAAAATTAACAAAGTAAACATTGTAACACTGGTGAAAGAGAGAAGAAAGAGGTAGACTTAGAGTTTATCATGTTGGTTTAAGAACCTGGTGGCAAAGGGAAAGAAGTTGTTGTTGAACCTTGAGGTGTGGGTCTTCAGGCTCTTGTACCTCCTGCCTAATTGTGTCATTGAGGGGAATCATGGCCTGGCTGGTGGAAGCCCCTGTTGATGAGAAGATTTAGAGAGGGTCCTGGAAGTTACAAGTGGTTGTGCAAAAGTTAACGGTAAAAGCTTCCTTCCACAATATAGCAAAAGGTTATTGGTAGAAAAGCAAGGGGAAATAGATAAGAGCACTGAATTCCCATACTCAAACTTTTTCCCAATGTGGGTGGTTTTATCAAAAAGGATGTAACAACTAAAAGGAAATTGGGATGTTTTAATAATGGGGAAGAAAACAGGATACAGTACATGATACAGTACAGTGTAGAAATGGGGTTAGGAGAAACCCACCCCCCACCCATTGAAAATTTAGTACCAACAGGCAATAATGGGTTATGTACCTGCTTCTGTTACATTTTCTGTTATCTCTTAGTTTGTTTTTCAGTATGCCCTCTAAAAGTAATTTGCAATTGTGCATTATATTTCTGCCATATTTTGATTTCCAGGGAAGAGTTCAGCTTTACTGCATTTGCAACAATTTCATACCTGAAGGTGGCACCCAAGGCTAACCTGCTGAATGACGATAAGCATGTTGTTTCCATGCACATGCGGATGAGAACTAACAAGGTATTTATGGAAGAATTACTTAAAAAACGACTAAGCCGTTCCAGGAGTTAAAGAAAGCAGATGAGGACATTACAAATGCCTCATCTATAATCTTGCAAGTTCCCTCACTTAAGGGAGCTTTTGATTGAAAATTGTGCATGAACTAATGTAAAAGGTGGAGAGAAAAAATTCCAGTGCATCTTAGACCAATCGGTGTGGAAAATTCTGCAATTAATTAAAGAAGTACTGAACATTGTGATTTTTGTTTTAATTAATGAAGAAGCCAGCGAAGATTTATTTAAAAAAATGCAGAAACAATAAAAACAAAGCATGGCTCAATATCTTGAATAAGAAACTTGACTGCTGGCCAGACTCCAGGTTACTTACATGGGCTTGAGAAGGTATTTGATAAAGCGGCTCTTAAGTGTTGAAGCTGAGGGAATTGAAAGTGTGTTATTGATTTGGTCATGAAACTGGCTCAGGATGCAGAGAGGAGGGATAATGGAGAAACCTTCCTTGCTTATCATACTCCAGCACTGGTGACCTTTGTGTTTCTGGTTGTACCCCTCCAGCAGCTATCTCCACCCTCACCCTCCCCACCCTCCTCTCTGCTTGTGGCTCCGTCTTCTTCCAGCTATCAACCGCCTGCCTGTCTCCCAACTTCAAACTTCAACACCCACACAAATGCCTGGCTTGACCTGTGCCCCTCCCATCTGTCCATCAGTCACCTCTGGCCTCTATCTCACCAGTCCTTCTCCATCTCCCCTCTCCATGATCAGTCCAGATGCAGAGTCTTGATGCGAAATATCAACAGTTCTTTTCTCTCACAGATGCTGCTCAACCGCTGTGTTCCTCCAGCAAATTATTTGTTGTTGAATAGGGATCATGGACAATGGGTCCACTTGGTAGGGGTTGGTTAGTGTTGAAAAGCAAGGATCTATTCTGAAGTCTCAACTATTTATAATTGAACAATGTAAACAAAGTGGTGAAGTGAATTTGTTGGAGTGGACAATGTTAGAGTGGTCAGGCTTTGGCTCAATGAGCTTCAGCGAGAACAGGCGTGGGCGCAAACAGGTGGAGGCTCTAAGTAAGTTTCTAGGAAGTTTTATTTTTCTCTTTATTGAGTAGTACATAGTGTGGTGAGAACAGGTCCAGGGTTTGTGGTATGTTCTTTGAGTGAGATATGGGAACCCTGGGAGACCTCCAGTCTCCCTGATAACTACATCTGCATGGTGCATCAAGCTGCAGCTCCCTAGAGATCATGTTAAGGAACTGGAGCTGCAGTTGGATAATCATCGGCTCATATGGGAGAATGAGGTAATAGGAGCTACAGGGAGGTAGCCACCCCAAAGTTCCCCTTCAGAAAAAAAGTATCTCTTTGGATACTGTTGAGGGCATGACCAGACGGGGGAAGCCCCAAAAATTGGGTCTGTGCGACTGAGTCTGTCTCTGTGGCTCAGAAGGGAATGGTGGAAAAGAGGAGTGCAGTAGTGATAGGGGATTCCATAGTTGGAGGAGCAGACAGGAGGTGCTCTGGATGTAAAAGAGACACCGGATGGTATGTTGCCTCCCAGCTGTCCAGCTCAGGGCTGTCTTGGACTAGGTCCATAGTATTTGTAAAGGGGAAGAGTGAGTGGCCGGAAGCTGTGGTGCATATTGGTACCAATGACATGGGTAAGAAAAGGGAAGAGGTCCTGAAGAGGGAATATAGGGAATTGGGTTGAAAGCTTTAAAGCAGTTCCTCCAGGTTAGTAATCTCTGGATAGCTGCCTGTGTCATGCACCAGCGAGGGTAAGAATAGGATGATTTAGCAGGTGAATGTGTGGCTGAGGATTGGTGCAAGGAGCAGGGTTTCAGACTGCTGGATCATTGGGATCTCTGCTGGGGAAGGTATGACCTGTACAGAGAGGACGGGTTACACCCGAACCCGGGGGGCTATGAGATGGCTTTCTAGAACAGCTTGTGGTTGAGCCACTAAAGGGAAAGATCATTCTGGATTGGGTGTTGGTGTAATCAACCTGATCTGATTAGGGAGCTTAAGGTGAAGCAATCCTTGGGAGGCAGTGATAGAATTTGCCCTGCAGTTTGGGAGGGAAAATTTAAAGTCAGGTATATCAGTACTACAGTGGAGTAAAGAGAATTACAGATGCACGAGAGAGGAGCTGGCCAAAGTTGATTGGAAGGGGACACTAGCAGTGATGATGGCAGAACAGCAATGGCTGAAGTTTTTGGGGAGCAATTCAAAAGGTACAGGATAGATACATCCCAAAGAAGAAGTATTCTAAAGGGAGGATGACATAGCTGTGGCTGGCAAGGGAAGTCAAAGACAGTGTGAAAGCAAAAGAGAGGGTGTATAATATAGCAAAAATAAGTGGAAAGTTAGAGGATTGGGAAGCTTTTAAAAACCAGCAGAAAACAACTTAAAAAAGGACATAAGGAGAGAAAGGATGAAATATGAAGGTTAGCTAGCCAATAATATCAAAGAGGATACCAAAAGTTTTTCAGATATATAGAGTAAAAGAGTGGCAAGGAAAATGACACTGGAGAGGTAGTTATGGGGGACAAAGAAATGTTGGATGAACATAATAAGTATTTTGAGCCAGTCTTCACTGTGGAAGACACTAGTCATATGCTGGAAATTGAGAATGTCGGGGACAGAAGCAAGTGTAGTTGCTATTACTAAGGAGGAAGTGCTTGGGAAGCTGAAAGGTCTGAAGGTAGGTAAGTCACCTGCACCAGGTGGACTACACTCCATGTTCTGAAAGAACCATAGAATTCTTAGAGTATCTAAGAGTAAGGCAGATTGCCTTGGTTTTCCTTTTTATCTGTAGATAAACTCTCCTGATAAGCAAGTACCAGAAGTCAAAGAGGCGAAGCAGAAAGAGAGAGGGAACAAGCGCTCTGCTGCGGAAACTGTTACAAGCAACAAGAAAAGTAAGCTGACCAAGGCTCAGGCATTTCTCCTGGATTGATTCATCCCTATTAGAAGGTAAGATTTAATCAAGTGGATGAATTTCTAACATATCTGGTACATGAGAAATGTAATATGGCTTAAACTATAATAACATTTTATACTTTTAGTCCACAATAAAATACAGGATTTTGTTTCAGCAATCATTTTACATCTTTCAGTATCAGACAAATAAACTGACTGGTACTGCACGCTTCCTTAAATACTCCGATTGTTTAAATTTTTTCAAAATTTCATTTTTTAAAAAATAAGAGAATAACGAAGCAAATTCTTCACGCAGATATGTACATTTTCTCTGCTATTTACCTTCTGAAGTATTCCCGGAGAAACTTTGCAAGGGTGCGTAAATCAAATGGCAGCACGGTGGCAGTCAGTGCTGCTTCCTCAGCTCCACCAAGCCTGGGCTGATCCTGACCTCCTGCATGGTGTTTGCACATTCTCCCTGTGATCACTCTCGGCTGCTCCAGTTTCCTCCCACAACCCAAAGACATACTGGCAGTGAGGTTAATTGGCTGCTGTAAATTTTCCCTAGCTCGAGTGTTTGGGAGAAGTATTAGGTGGGAGTTGTCAATATGCGAGAATAGGTTACAGGTAGATAAGGGGAGGAATGGGAGTGATGGGGTTGCCCTGAGAAAAGGCATGAATTCATTGGGTTGAATGGTTTCCTGTGTCATTAGAAGTAACAACGTTGAGGAAGATTCCTCAATGTGGATCAGGAACAGATGTAATAAAATCAAATCTATGATGTGGCACCTTGTTGCTCGTTGTGTCCATCTCATTTCTGACTGGGGTTATCCTACCTCTTTTCAGTCAGTTCTCCATTCAGACCATAGCGTTTATAATTCACCCTTTTTGTTTTAAACTCAGGAAGATAACTGGCAGTATATGTAAGTGTTGCTTGCTAATGCATGAATTATTTTGACTTTGTCTGCAGGAAATAACTATTGGGAGTTTTAGAAAGGATGGATTGAAGAAGGCTCGAAAGCTTACAGCAAAACCACGCTTTTCAAGATGACTGCATAAAAAAATTTGAAGTCTAAAATGTTGAGTATATATAAGTAATAATCTCAAGTATGATGAGAATGTACTAGCTAAGAATAAGTTTTGGGACTTTGTGTAAAAACAAAGAACTGTAAAACTGTCAAGGAAAGGAAACATCACTAACTTTGAGTGAAATTTTAGCATGAAGGAAGCCACAGAATTACTCTTTTTATAAGCCGCGCTTTTTTTTTGTATTATTTGAGTCCTAGTTTGATGAAGGCATGTTGAACTAGTAATCTAACAAGTGCAACAGGGGACCAATTTATTTTTATACATTGTGAGGAGACTTGAAAAACATTTCAAACAAGATAGAAATCAACAGATAACCAAAATAAAGGATTTCTTACCAATAATATGTTTAATGAACACATGTATTTACACTGCTTGCTGCACTATTTTATCTGCTCTCCAAAGATAAAATGTTACCTTAATGATGTCTCTGTTTTCAACATGGTATATGATGGCAGTTTGAAGTGCCGAAATTATGCACAAATGTTCAATTGTTATATTTTGTACAAAAATCAAAATTCTGGATCACTATTCTAATCTTGCAAAGGCAAAGATATGTAAATGTTTGTGCACTATGATTGTTAAAGCATGGGTATTTTCTATTTCGAAGAGGTGTGCGAGAATTGTGGTATGCTCCCTCTGAGCACCATAAGGGAATGGCTGGCATTACCGAAGAAATGTTTGATGACACTCCTTGCCTGATGAAATTCTTTTGAAGAGTAGTCATTGGTACATATAGGAAATGCTGCACTTTGCTTTATGCACAGCACGGTCATAGGGTGATGTTACAGTGACCAGATAATGTGTTTTAGAGAAGTTGGTTAATGGGTTTATATTAGTCAAGATACAGGAGAGAATTTCCCCACCTCCTCTTCAAACACTCAAGGGGATCTTTAGAGGATGGCATCTTGTTTTAGTGCTTTGTGGTGCCTCAAAATAGTCCAGATCTTCCTTGGCACTGCACTGAAGTCTTAGCCTTAATTATACATTCATGTCCCTGTATTAAATCATGACCATCTGCTTCAAGGGGAAGAGTGCTAACATTGACATAATGCAAGTGCCTTAAGCCTCCAAATTATTGGATGGGTGCAGGATGCTGCTGCTCTAAACAGCAATGTGTAATCAATAGATTTGCCCCCACCCAGTTGCCGCCTTTTTGAAATGCCAAGCAGAATTGCCCTGCTAATTGATTGGAGCAAATGAAAATGAGTTTGGCTTATGTACATACATCATTCTCATAGTTGCACTGCCCTGCAGCTGGACTACATTGGCACCAGAAAACAACTTGACATCTCCCACACTTTGAAGCTTTAGATTGTGTCGCATCAGGAGGAGAACATAAGCTAAGATACCTGGTTGATTCATAGATCAGATTGCTTGAATGGATTGTGCATTCAACTATAGCAAATCTGTTCCCCTGCACAGTCACAATACCTGCTTAACTGGTTTGATAGAAGAATCAACAATATACCATTTGAGTAAACGCACATCATCATTAATCTTGATAGCACTTCCAAAGCTCTTTATTTAAAAAAATAATCAGGTAACATGCTGACTACGGTTCTTTGCGGGAATAAGACCTGCTCGGGGTTTCACAACTTGCTGTTGTTCGGCAAGGCAAGGGCTCGGCCTAAGAGCTCCACTCGCCTTTGGAGGACCGAGTTTTCGTGGCTCTGGAGAAGGGGAGGTCAGTGTCCGAGCAGAAGACCGGTGTGTCGTGGGAGATGGAAGATCTAAGGCTGTGTGCCAAGGGACTCGAGATCTTTGGGTACAGAGCTCGGAAAAAGTGACGGGACGGCCTTTAACATCGTAAACCAGCGAGTTGTTTGTTATGTCTCCCCTCTTACTGTGAAACGGAGACATTCCTTTCTCCCTTACTAGGGAGAGAGAGAGAGAGCCTCTGGTATGTCGAATGCCGGGTGAACAATATAGTTTTTGGAGTACTGTACTGCAGGTCTGTGTCTTTGCTGTTGCCTTGCTCATGCTTGAGTGCTCGGTGGTGGGTTCCGATGCTTTTTTTTGCCGGTGGGGGGGGGGGATTGTTGTTTGCTGCTGCTTATGTGTGGGATGGAGGGGAGCTGGGGAGGACTTTGGGGTTCTAACATTTTAACTATCGTTCATTCCTCTGTTTTTGTGGATGGTTGCAAAGAAAATGCATTTCAGGATGTATATTGTATACATTTCTCTGACATTAAATGTGCCTTTGAAACCTTTGAGGTTTAATATCACCAGCATATGTTGTGAAATTTGTTAACTTTATGACAGCAGTACTGTGAAATAGTGAAAAAACTGAATTACAGTAAATATATGCCTATTAAATAGTTAAGTTAAAATAAGTAGTGCAGAAAAACCAAAAATAAAAACTTAAAAAGAAGAAGTAGTGAGGCAGTGTTCATGGGTTCAATTTCCATTTAAGAATCGGATGGCAGATGGGAAGAAGCCAGCCCCTGAGTGTGTGCCTTCAGGCTTCTGTACCTTCCTCCTGCCGGTAACAGTAGAAGAGGGCATGTCTTCGGTGATGGGCATCCTTAATGTTGGACACTGCCTTCCTAACTCTTTAAACTTACCAGCTGATTTTAATAAATTCTGCTTTTCTCCAAGGGCAATTATAAAGCAACAATGTCTTAATTAAAAAGTGAAAGATGGGGATTGGTGAATGAGAGTTAATAACACTGGATTGATGCAGTTCATTGATTAACATCTGTACCAAGGACAAGTTTCCTCATTAGAAACTGATCTGCACGCCTAAAATGAAAGGATCTATTTATTCGATTTACACTACCAGCATTTTACTTTTTATTCCAGCTGTGCCCAACCTTGCTTACAGAGTACACTTTGGTGACTGGTCATCAGTAAAATTAGATTTGAACAGAACTCTGGAATCCGGCTGCAGTACTTTAACGTACTGCGGCAGTGACAGCCAAACCCTCCTTGCTGAAATAATGACATAGCTAGTACTGTACTTCGTGACATTTGATTTTCCATTACACAGTCATTCTGTTCACACCTATTTGATAGCACTAAGACTCATTTTAGGGTGCACTGTTTTTCATATGCCTGTAGTTTGAGAGGAAGTTTTCCTTGTGTTGCTGTTTATGAACTGCCTTCATTTGTTGTAATAAAATATGAGGTGCCATGCTGTTACCTGAGAGATTTCAGTTAGGTTGAAATATTAATATTTCTTTAAGAAATATGCAGAAGTGTGACATATGTTCAACCCTAAGGCATTTTCTATTGTGTATTTAAATGCCAAGTCAAAATGGGTTCTTTTGTGATATGAAGCAAACATTTGCATAGAATATAACAGCATCAATCCTTCCTGGTGTGAGAGCCAATGACGTTGCACAGATCTAAACAAAACTACATTAACCTTTAATTTTACCAGACTAAAATGAAGGTGTTTTTTTTTGGGGGGGGGGGAAACATTTGTGATGTGCACAGTTATAAGTCCTAAAGTGATCACAGACACAAGAAAGTCTGCAGATGATGGAAATACACGTGCAAAATGCTAGATGAACTCAGCAGGCCAAGCTCCATCTATGGAAATGAATTAACAATCGACGTTTCAGAACGAGACTTCTTCAGGACTGGAAAGAAAGGAAGGGAGAGGAGCACCAGAGGGAAGTGATGGGCAGGTAAGGAGATAAAGTGAGAGGGGGCAATTTCCCTACACCCCCACCCCCATTTTCCGCAATGATCGCTCCTTACGCGACTCCCTTGCCCAATCATCCCTCCCCAGTGATCTCCCTCCTGGTACTTGTCCTTGCAAGCAGGTCAAGTGCCACACCTGCCCTTACACCTCCTCCTTCATTACCATTCAGGACCCAAACTGCCTTCTAGATGAGGCAACACTTCACTTGAGAGTCTGTTGGGGCCGAATACTGTGTCCGGTGCTCCTGGTGTGGCCTCCTGTATACCGGTGAGACCTGACTTAGATTGGGAGACTGTTTCGCTGAGCACCTACGCTCCGTCCGTCTGAAAAAGTGGGATCTCATGGTGGCCACCCATTTCAATCCTACTTCCCATTCCAATTCCAACATGTCAGTCCATGGCCTCCTTTATTACTGTGATGAGGCCACACTCAGGTTAGAGGAGAAACACCTTGTATTCCATCTGGGTAGCCTCCAACCTGATGACCGAACATCGATTTCTCAAACTTCTGGTAGTTGCCCCTTCCCCTCTCCTTCACCATTCCCCATTCCTGTTACTCTCTCACCTTAACTCCTTACCTCCCTCCTTCCCTTCTCTTTCTTCCATGGCCTCCTGTCCTCTCCTATCAGATTCCCCCTTCTCCAGCTCTATCTCTTTCACCAATCAGCTTCTCAGCTCATTACTTCATCCTGTCTCCTATCACCTGCCACCTTGTACTTTTTCCTTTTCTCCCCTACCTATTTACTCCTTCTCTTTCTTTCCCATCCTCATGAAGGGTCTCGGCCCGAAACGGCGACTATTTACTCATTCCCATTTATGCTACCTGGCTTGCTGAGTTCCTCCAGCATCTGGCGTGTGTTGCTTTGAGTCCCGAAGTGATGTTCCTTTCTGGTCTGTGACTCACTCAGTCATTTAGTGTGGTTTCTCAGTGGTCCTGACGAGAGGAATTCTGGGCTCCATTGTTGGCAAAGTTGGGATAATGATCGAAAGGCAGAGCTGAACACTTCCAGTTAACTGCTGACTCGTGGAGTACAATGACACCCTCTGCTGGTCAGGGTCGACCGTGGCTGTTGCGGCCCAGCTGTCGCTGTGTTACGCAGCAGGCTGTCTCCCATGTCCCCTTCTCTATGCAACTGATGAGTCCAAAGGAATGATAGGGACCAATACAGTTCGGTACCAGCGGCGTTGCAGCAGTTGCCGCTCAGCATTAAACTCAGCTCCAGATTTTTCTTCAGTATTTACTACCAAAGCCTTCCCAATGAGTGGGTGTAGCCGCAAGGCAGCGGAGGGTTGAGGTCAGAATTTTCCTTCTCCTAGATGAGTTGCCAACCATAACTGACGAGCCTCGGAATACAATAATTACAATTACTTTGACACAAGAGACAGAGAACCCTGGGATCTGGATTAACAATCTGCCTCTGCGGATTGAACAGGTTGGCAACAAAGAAGCAGCAATCTGAATTTGTACCAAAAGGTGGTAGTTCAACAAGGCCCCAATTTAAGTTCTGTTGTTCCTAAAATCACTCCGAGTCACTGCGGTTGCAGGATGTTAGCTCTCATCCATCTCCTCTGCAGCACCTTCCTGCTCCACTGAAAGCAGCTAAAATGACAATTTACTTTGTGGTCCACCAGTTTGGGTTCATCAGAGCGAGCTGATTTAGCAATGTTCACATTGAAACAAAAACTGGCGATCTAAGAATAAAAACAGAAACACTAGGAACACTCAGCAGGTTAGACGGTATAAATTAAAAGTTTCAGGTCGAAAACTTTTCACCAGAACTCAAAATGCAATTGGATTCTTGAAACAAATGCAGTGCAAGTGGATAGCTACTTTAAACCAACAGATACTCTTCCTGGCTAAATGTATGATCGATTTGTATCAGTGTCAACTTGAGTCCTGTCAAAGGGTTGCGGCTTGAAATGTCGGCTGTACTCTTTACCATAGGAGCTGCCGGCCTGCTGAGTTCCGAACTTGTCACCGAAAGCCCCCCGAGCTCCGGTGTACAGCATTCTTTATAGTAATTCCTTATCTCAGTTACATTTCGGTTTCATCAGCATACCCAATCAATTTTTAGTTGCATATCATCTATACATTAACTAATCAATCGCTCTTGCCTAGCTCTCGGTGCGCCACCAGTATTTCTTTCCAGTTCACATCTTGGGCCTCATTCCTGGCCAAGGTTGTTTCCCAGTCAGCCTCCTTAACCTCCCTCACATTACATCTTCTGCTTGTACCACCCTGTCCACCACCGATATCTCTTAATAAACAAAGGCTGAGTGTAATACATGGGGTACATTTCAGCTAATTAGTGCTGCTAGCTAAACAGGTGTTCTTTAACTGCCACAGTATGTAGCTAAGAGAATACAAGGTATCTAGTAAAACAATACATAGCAAAATGTGTCTAGTAAAATAATACATAGTAATATTCAGTACATAGGAGTGATTACATAGTGTAGTAAATAGCTAGTACATAGTGGTTATATTTCAGGTATATATAGTGATTATGTCAGGTATATTTCTCAATAATATCTACATGCTCAAGCTTTTCAGTCCACTGTAAGTCATCCCTACAATCACCAAAAGCCTTTTCTGTAGTGAATATTGAAGCAAAGTACTCATTAAGTACCTCTGCTATCTCCTCCAGTTCCATACACACTTTTCCGCTGTCACACTTGATTGGTCCTATTCTCTCATGTCTTATCCTCTTGCTCTTCACATACTTGTAGAATGACTTGGGGTCTTCCTTAATCCTGTCCGCCAAGGACTTTTCATGGCCCCTTCTGGCTCTCCTAATTTCATTCTTAAACTCCTTCCTGCTAGCCTTATAATCTTCTAGATCTCTATCATTACCTAGTTTTTTTGAACCTTTTGTAAGTTCTTCTTTTTGTCTAGATTTACAACAGCCTTTGTACACCACAGTTCCTGTTCCCTCCCATCCTTTCCCTATCTCATTGGAACACACCTACGTAGAACTCCACGCAAATATCCCCAAACATTTGACACAATTCTTCCGTACATTTCCCTGAGAACATCTGTTCCCAATTTATGCTTCCAAGTTCCTGCCTGATAGCCTCATATTTCCCCTTACTCCAATTAAGCGTGTTCCTAATTATCTATTCCTATCCCTATCCAATGCTATGGTAAAGGAAATAGAAATGTGATCACTATCTCCAAAACGCTCTCCCACTGAGAGACCTGACACCTGACCAGGTTCATTTCCCAAAACCAGATCAAGTACAGCCTCTCCTCATGTAGGCTTATCTACATACTGTGTCAAGAAACCTTCCTGAACACACGTAACAGACTCCATCCCATCTAAACCCCTTGCTCTAGGGGCAGGCCAATTGATATTGGGAAATTAAAATCTCCCACCACAACAACCATTATTATTACACCTGTCCAGAATCTGTCTCCCTATCTGCTCCTCGATGTCCCTGTTACTATTGTGTGATCTATAAAAAAAGCACAGTAGATAGATAGATAGATAGATAGATAGATACTTTATTCATCCCCATGGGGAAATTCAACTTTTTTTCTAATGTCCCATACACTTGTTGTAGCAAAACTAATTACATACAATACTTAACTCAGTAAAAAATATGATATGCATCTAAATCACTATCTCAAAAAGCATTAATAATAGCTTTTAAAAAGTTCTTAAGTCCTGGCGGTTGAATTGTAAAGCCTAATGGCATTGGGGAGTATTGACCTCTTCATCCTGTCTGAGGAGCATTGCATCGATAGTAACCTGTTGCTGAAACTGCTTCTCTGTCTCTGGATGGTGCTATGTAGAGGATGTTCAGAGTTTTCCATAATTGACCATAGCCTACTCAGCGCCCTTCGCTCAGCTACCGATGTTAAACTCTCCAGTACTTTGCCCACGACAGAGCCCGCCTTCCTTACCAGCTTATTAAGACGTGAGGCGTCCCTCTTCTTAATGCTTCCTCCCCAACACGCCACCACAAAGAAGAGGGCGCTCTCCACAACTGACCTATAGAACATCTTCAGCATCTCACTACAGACATTGAATGACGCCAACCTTCTAAGGAAGTACAGTCGACTCTGTGCCTTCCTGCACAAGGCATCTGTGTTGGCAGTCCAGTCTAGCTTCTCGTCTAACTGTACTCCCAGATACTTGTAGGTCTTAACCTGCTCCACACATTCTCCATTAATGATCACTGGCTCCATATGAGGCCTAGATCTCCTAAAGTCCACCACCATCTCCTTGGTCTTGGTGATATTGAGACGCAGGTAGTTTGAGTTGCACCATATCACAAAGTCCTGTATCAGTTTCCTATACTCCTCCTCCTGTCCAGTAGAGTTATTGACCCCTTTCTGTTCCCAACTTCCACCCACAGAGACTCCATAGATGATCCCTCCATGTCTTCCTCCTTTTCTGCAGCTGTGACACTATCTCTGATCAATAGTGCCACACCCACACTTCTTTTGCCTCCATCCCTGTCCTTCTGTCCTTTCTAAAACATTTAAAGCCTGGCACACGAAGTAACCATTCCTGCCTCTGAGCCATCCAAGTCTCTGTAATGGCCACAGCATCATAGTTCCAAGTACTGACCCATGCTCTAAACTTTGTTCATAATATTCCTTGCATTAAAATACACATCTCAAGCCATCGGTCTGAGCGCGTTCTTTCTCTATCACTTGCCTATCTTCCCTCTCACACAGTCTCCAAGCTTTCTCTATTTGTGAGCCAACTGAACCCTTCTTCCGTCTGCAGTTCGGTTCCCACCTCACCCAGCAATCCTAGTTGAAAATCCCCCAACAACCTTAGCAAACCTCCCCACCAGGAAATTGGTCCCCCTGGGATTCAAGTGCAACCCATCCTTTTTGTACAGATCACTCCTGCCCCAAAAGAGGTCCCAATGATCTAGAAAATTGAATCCCTGCCCCATGCTCCAGTGCCTCAGCCAAGCATTTATCCTCCACCTCATCCTATTCCTAGACTTACTGTCACGTGGCACAGAGAGTAATCCCGAGATGACTACCTTTGTGGTCCTGCTTCTCAACTTCCTTCCTTTTCCTACCTATGTCATTGGTACCAATATGTACCACAACCTCTGGCTGTTCTCCTTCCCACTTCAGGATATCTTGGACGCGATCAGAAACATCCCGAACCCTGGCACCTGGGAGGCAAACTGCCATCCGAGTTTCTTTCCTGAGTCCACAGAATCACTTGTTTGACCCCCCTAACTAGAGTCCCCTATCACTGCCGCCATCCTCTTCCTTTCCCTACCCTTTTGAGCCACAGGACCAGACGCTGTGCCAGAGGCACTGCCACTGTTGCTTTCCCCAAGTAGACTGTCCCCTCCAACAGTACTCAAGCAGGAGCACTTATGGTTAAGAGGTACAGCTACAGGGGTACTCTCTAGCATCTGCTTCTTGCCCTTCCCTGTCTTGACTGTTACCCACTTATCTGTCTCCCCAGGCCCCCGGTGTGACTACCTGCCTATAGCTCCTGTCTATCACCTCCTCACTCTCCCTGACCGGACAAAGGTCATTGAGCTGCATCTCCAGTTCCCTAACCCAGTCCCTAAGGAGCTTCAGCTGAACGCACCTGGCATAGATGTGGTCATCCAGGAGGCTGGAAGTCTCCTGGACTTCCCACATCTGACACCGAGCACAGAACACCGGCCTCACACACATACTTCCTGTCTGTAATCTACACAGATAACCTACCTCGCCTTGACCTGCTATGGCCAAAGCCTTCCTACTCTATCTCCCTCTACTCTTTCACCCGCTCTATAAAGCTTTCTCCTTTTAAACTCTTCTCGCTGTTCTCACTGGCTGATGTCCATGTGCAGTCATGCCCCGATCAAACCACTGAAGAAATAACTGTCTCCTTTTAAACTCTTCTCACTGGCTGAATCTACGTGCTTGCGCAGTCATGCCCCGGTCAAACTACTGAAGAAATAACCCTTTGCTGTAAACCAGAAAAGCAATTGTGCAGGTTAATTGCTGAGGTGCAGAAACAATGAAACCTTATTAGGTTTCAGTTTAGAGTTACAGACAATTCACTTCGTCATTCAGTCCACTGAGTCTACTATTAAAATCCTTTTACACGGATCATTCGGGAGGCAGAGGCAGAGATAGATAAGAGTTATCGGGAGGTAGTCACACCGAAAAGACAGGAGGTAGGCAAATGGGTGACAGTCAAGAGAGGCAGGGGGAGCAGACAGAGAGAGCAGAGCAACCCTGTGGCCATTCCCATCAAAAATAAGTATACCGTTTTGGATACTGTTGGTGGGGATGACCTACCAGGAACAAGTTGCAGTGGTCCTGTCTCTGGCACTGAGGTTGGACCCTCAACTTGGAAGGGGAGGAGGGAAGAGAAGAGAGCTGTAGTGATAGGGGATTCTATAGTCAGGGGGGCGGACAGGAGATTTTGTGGGGAAGATCGGGAGTCTCGGATGGTCTGTTGCTTCCCTGGTGCCAGGGTCCGAGACATCTCAGATCGGGTGCAGGTTATTCTCGAGAGGGAGGGCAAGAATCCAGATGTTGTGGTCCATGTAGGGAGCAATGACATGGGTAGGATGAGTGAGGGGATCCTGCGTAGGGAGTTCAGGGAGTTAGGTGCGAAGCTGAAGAGCAGGACCTCCAGGGTAACAATCTCAGGATTGCTACCTGTGCCACGTGTGAGTGAGGCAAGGAACAGAAAGATTATACAGGTTAATACGTGGCTGAGAGGATGGTGCAGGAGAGAGGGCTTCAGGTTTTTAGATAATTGGGCTTTGTTTCAGGGAAGGTGGGATCTGTTCCGAAGGGACGGTTTACACCTGAACTGGAGCGGTACTAACATTCTTGCAGGGAAGTTTGCTAGTGCTTCTTGGGGAGGGGGTTTAAACTAATTTTGCAGTGGGCGGGGATCCAGAATGTGAGAGAGGATAGCGAGAGGAAGAATAAAGGACAGGTGGGGACTACACGGTTCCGGAATATTAAGTGTGTAGTAGAGAAAGGTGAGGCGGAAGTACAGAGGGAGAGTCTGACGGAACATGGAGTTAAATGTGTTGAAAGAATAAGTAAATTTAGGAAGGACAACAAAATTCTAGGGGTGTATAGCCCGATGGGAGTTTGGGGAGCTGGGTTAAGCACAATAGGCAGCGATTCAAACAGAGAGAGGAGAAATGGGCTAGAAATTCTATATCTGAATGCACAAAGTGTCAGAAATAAGGTGGATGAGCTTGAAGCTCAGGTGCGAATGGGTAACTGATGTTGTTGGGATAACAGAGACATGGCTGCAGGGAGATCAGACCTGGGAAATGAATATACAAGGGTATACGTGCTATCATAGGGACAGAAATGTGGGCAGAGGGGGTGGGGTGGCCCTGTTGGTGAGGAATGAGATTCAGTCCTTTGCAAGGGGGGGACATAGGATCAGGAGTAGAGTCTGTGTGGATAGAACTGAGGAACGGTAAGGGCAAAAGGACCCAAATGGGTGTTGTCTACAGGCCACCAAACAGTAGCATGGATATTGGGTGCAAGTTGAATAGGGAGTTGACATTGGCATGTGGCAAAGGTAATGTCGCAGTAGTTATGGGGGATTTCAATATGCAGGTGAACTGGGAGAATCAGGTTGGTACTGGACCCCAGGATAGGGAGTTTGTAGAGTGCCTACGGGATGCATTCTTGGAACAGCTTGTATGAGAGCTGACCAGGGACAAGACTATTCTGGATTTAGTGTTATGTAATGAACAGGATTTGATAAGCGATCTTGAAGTAAAGGAGCCATTAGGAGGTAGTGATCATAATATGATGTTTTTATCTGCAATTTGAGAAGGATAAGGGCAGCTCGGAGGTGTCAGTGTTGCAGTTGAACAGGGGAAACTGGAGCCATGAGGGAGGAGCTGGCCAAAGTTGACTGGACGGGTATCCTAGCAGAAAAGACAGTGGAACAGCAATGGCAGGTAGTCTTGGGAATAATGCACAAGGTGCAAAATCAGTTCATCCCCTGGAGAAGGAAGGATTCAAAGAGGGGAAAGGGGCCACAGTGGTTGACAAAGGAAGTCAGAGATTGCATAGCATTAAAAAAAAAGGAAGTATGACAGAGCTAAGGTGAGTGGGAGGACAGATAATTGGGAAGTTTTTAAGGAACAACAGAACTTAACTAAAAAGGCAATACGGGGAGAAAAAAATGAGGTATGAACGCAAGCTAGCCAGGAATATAAAGGAGGATAGCAAAAGCTTTTTTAGGTATGTGAAGAGAAAGAAGATAGTTAAGAACAATGTTGGGCCCTTGAAGAATGAATTGGGTGAAATTGTTCTGGGAAACAGAGAAATGGCAGAAGAATTTAATGAGTACTTTAGATCTGTCTTCACTAAGGAAGACACCATCAATCTCCCAGATGTATGGATGGGCCAAGGACATAGGGGTAACAGAGGAAATGAAACAGATTGACATTAGGAAGGAAACGGTGATGAGTAGACTGATGGGACTGAAGGCTGACAAATCCCCAGGTCCAGATGGTCTGCATCCTAGGGTACTAAAGGAGGTGGCCCTGGAAATTGCAGATGCATTGGTAATCATTTTCCAATGTTCCTTAGATTCAGGATCAGTTCCTGAGGATTGGAGAATGGCTAATGTTATCCCACTTTTTAAGAAAGGAGGGAGGGAGAAAACAGAGAACTATCAACCTGTCAGCCTGACGTCGGTGGTGGGGAAAATGCTAGAGTCCATTATTAAGGATGAAATAGTGGCATACCTAGATAGCAGTGATAGGATTGGGCTGTGCCAGCATGGATTTACCAAGGGTAAATCATGCTTGACTAATCTGTTGGAGTTTTTCGAGGATGTCACCAGGAAGTTAGATGGGGGAGATCCAGTGGATGTAGTGTACCTCGATTTTCAGAAGGCATTTGATAAGGTCCCACATAGGAGATTGGTAGGTAAAATCAAAGCTCATGGCATTGGGGGGGGGGGAAGACATTGACATGGATAGAAAACTGGTTGGCAGATAGAAAGCAAAGGGTAGCAGTGAATGGGTGTTTCTCGGAATGGCAGGTGGTGACTAGTGGGGTGCCACAGGGCTCGGTATTGGGACCACAGCTGTTTACAATTTATGTCAACGATTTAGATGAAGGCATTGAGAATATCAGCAAATTTGCTGATGATACTAAGCTGGGTGGCAGTGTGACATGTGATGAGGATGTTAGGAGAATTCAGGGTGACTTGGATAGGCTGGGTGAGTGGGCAGATGACGTTTAATGTGAGTAAGTGTAAGGTTATCCACTTTGGGAGTAAGAACAGGAAGGCAGATTATTATCTGAACAATGTAGTTAGGTAAGGGAGTAATACAAAGAGATCTAGGAGTCCTTGTTCATCAGTCACTGAAGGTGACTGAGCAAGTGCAGCAGGCAGTGTAGATGCTGGCCTTTATTACAAAGGGAATTGAGTACAAGAGCAAGGAAATCCTCTTGCATTTGTACAGAGCCCTGGTGAGACCACACCTGGAGTATTGTGTAGAATTTTGGTCTCCAGGGTTAAAGAAGGACATCCTGGCTGTAGAGGAAGTGAAGCGTAGATTCACAAGGTTAATTCCTGGGATGTCTGGACTGTCTTACGCAGAGAGGTTAGAGAGACTGGGCTTGTACACGCTGGAATTAAGGAGATTGAGAGGGGATCTGATTGAAACATGTAAGATTATTAAGGGATTGGACAAGATAGAGGCAGGAAATATGTTCCAGATGCTGGGAGAGTCCAGTACCAGAGGGCATGGTTTGAGAATAAGGGGTAGGTCATTTAGGACAGAGTTAAGGAAAAACTTCTTCTTCCAGAGAGTTGTGGGGGTCTGGAATGCACTGCCTCGGAAGGTAGTGGAGGCTAATTCTCTGGATGCTTTCAGGAAGGAGCTAGGTAGGTATCTTATGGATAGGGGAATCAAGGGATATGGGGACAAGGCAGGAACCGGGTACTGATAGTAAATGATCAGCCATGATCTCAAAATGGCGGTGCAGGCTTGAAGGGCCAAATGTTCTACTTCTGCACCTATTGTCTATTGTCTAATCCCTCTTTATTTTGAACACTGTTCCATCAATTAACACCCCCCCCCCCCCCCCATTCTGTCACTCATTCACACACTAAGAACCTGTAGTGCTCAATTAACAATCCACACATGTTAGGATATGGGAGGAAACCTAGTCACAGAGAAAGGGTAAGCTCAATCAACAGACAATCTAAGCTGATGAGAGATTTATTGGGAAAATTCTAAGAGACAATATTAATAAGCATTTAGCCAGGCAGAGATTAATCAAGAATAGTTGGCATGGATTTATTAAGGATAGATCATATCTGACTAACGACTGATTTTTTTTGGGATGCTAACAAGGAAGTTCAATGTGGGCAACATATTTTAAGTACTCTGCATTTTTTAAGCAAGGCTTTTGATATGATCCCTCGGACAGACCAATCACAAAAGTAAATCACATGGGAGGAGGGCAAGTGGCAAATTAGATCCAAAAGTAGATCAGTGGTAGGCTATTTGGTTATACATTATTATAAGATAGAGGAAAGGGGACTCTGGAGTACCTTGCATACTAATGGAAGTCCAAAGTAACAGGGCAAAGATTTTAATGGAGGAAGATAGGAAATTCTTCTTTAATATTCAATATAAAAGAGCAGGGTTGTGCTGAAACCATATAGAGTATTAGTGAATGCGTAGTTACTTGCAGCCCTGGTTGCCACAACACAGGATGAATCATACAGCACTTGAGTGAGTACAAAGCAGATTCAGGTTGAAGTTGTCAGGGTTGGAGAACTTCAGTTGATTAGAAAAGCTGGCCAGGCTGGAAATGTTTTCTTTGGTGCAGAAGAGCAGAGATTAACTGATGTGTATAAAACTGACAGCCGTCCTACATATAAAGACAAAAGTTTATTTTTTCCTTAGTAGTTCACTAACCTTTTAACAAAGCTTTAAGATACTGGTATCAGTGTGTTGAATGAACTAGAGACAAGAAGGCTCAGTGCATTTAGAACAAAATATGTTGTAATGCATCCTAATGAAGGGTCTCGGCCCAAAACGTTGACTGTTTAGTCATGCTGAGTTCCTCCAGTATTTTTACTCTGGATCTCCAGCATCTGCAGAACTTTGTACTTATGATGAGATGCGATTTACAAAGCTGCAGGCTACATCATGGGAAGCGGGATTAAAATGGATGGTTCCACTTTGACCTGCATGAGCACAATGCAATGTATGGCTTCCTGTGTAAAAAAAAATCCATCAAATTCAGAAAAGGAGAAAATAAAAGGGATAATTCTTGGTCAGTAATCCTGGTTAGAATTAAAATTGGTTTCTATCTTAAGATCACAAATCCAACATTGTTACCATTTGACAAAATCCTCTGACATGGGATACTGGATACCGACGGGAAAGTTCTCATGTTGATGGATGATGAGAAACTGTACATGATTGGATTGCAGTAATGACAGTTTTAGTCTGATTTCTGATAATTTGTTTAGAGTGAGTTTAGGAAATGCCTATGGTCATGCTGTTTCCCAGCATCAGCAATTTACTCATTATTTTTCTTATAGATTCCTTCGATACACAAACTAAATCTACAGCATATTCAATGGCTGTAATTTATGAAAATGATGACATGGTGGATTTAAACTGCCATTAATTACATTAAAGCAGCAGAGAGAGAGAGAGAGAGAGAGAGACACACACACACACACACAAAAGACTGCAAATGCTAGAGTCAGGAGACACACACAAATTGCTGGAGGAACTCAGCCAGTCAGGAACATCTATGGAGGGAAATGGACAGTCAACGACTTACGTTAGCTATATCCCATTTCCTTCTAGTCCAGAAGAAAAGTCTTGAGCCAGAACATTAACTGTCCATAGTTGCTACCTGACCCACTGAGTTCCTCCAGTGCTCTGTAGGTTGCTTTATAACAGACTTAGTGCATATTTATAAAATTGTTAAGGCATAGTACACTGAAATCTGCCAGTGATTTGAGTGCATTGATCAATCCCATTCCTTATGGCCTGGGAAATTATTTTCCTTGAAGTGCCATCCAATTTCCTATTAAAGCCCTGACTTACTGCACTTCTGCCATCGTTGCAAGCAAAGAGTACCAGATCATAATTACCTACTGCATAAAACTTTACATTCACATTTGCTTCATGTCTTATATTTGAAACTTTAAATGTGTAAATTTAAACATGTTCTGAAGCATTCATTACATGTAATAGCTTCCTTTTCCCAAATGTCATGATCATGAGGTAAATGGCAGATTAGAAAAAAAATTCCTTATGCCTGTAGGCAGAACTGAAAAATTCTGGTTATACACTGTTATGTCTAGGTATCATATGATGAGTAGATTTTGATAAGTCTCCCTCTGAAGCTGGTGTGACGTTTCTCCAAATGAAAGGCTAGAAGTCACTGAAAGAACAGCTCTGAGGATGAGTTAATACCAATAAAACACCAAACATAATTTCCAACATTTACCTATAGAAAATATGATGTATTGGTATTGGAAAAGGCAAAGGAGAGGAAAAAGTCTTCAAGTTGGGTGAATGTTAGAAAATGCAACATAATGTACCGGTCACCACTCTAAACGACCCTAAACCTTCCACAAGCTCAGTGATGTGCTTGAGTGCTTAAGAGTAAATTTATTCCTTTTTGTTGCAGTCAATTTGTGATGTAAACTAACAGAAGCCAATTTGCACATAACAAAATAATTGTACTGGTGTCAGTTGAGGGATGAAGACATGAAGAACTCTTTGAATACTTTCAAGGAACTCCATGCCATCTTTTACAACCACCTAGGAAGGCAGGCGCAGCTTCAATGTCTGTTGGGCCAAATTACACAGGCTACATAATAAAAAGCAAATTGTCCGACTCGTCTTAGTCAAAATAATCCTCAATGTCAATGTGAGGGTTAAGTAAGTCTTCGCCATATGCAGAAAGGTCCATCTGATTCAAAATGAGGTTTTCAAAGGTCTCTTCCAAATCAGTTTCGCCAATGAGCACAGCTCCCTTCATCCTTCCATTCTGCATCACAACCTTCACATATTCCTGGCCTCTGGTACATCGCAGAAGCAGCTCGTGATCTCTCCCCAGACCCTGGGCATTGTACTTGCCTAACAACACCACCTGCAGGTTAAGTAAAATATTTATGCAAAGACAGTTAATGAGCAGAATTATTACAGCATAGTGAGTCATTTCATTTCAAACGCCAGCCAGCCATTTCATCCTTACATTTATTGTGTATAAACAGCAGTAACTTTGGAAGTAGTACCTGGGGAATTTTCTACTGTAGTTTGTACTTCAGCTCAGAATTTGAGTTAAAAAAAATCACTGGGTTCAAAATGCTTCAAAATTCTGCCCAATTTGTAATAACTCCTTTCAAACTTACCTTATAATTGAAGAATTTGGTGACATGAGCAAATGATTCAAAGCAGAAGTCCAATTCAATTGGTTCCCCCAATACTTCTGCTGCTATACACTTGGCTGCATAATATCCCATCTGTCTAGCTTGGGTCCACAGTCGCATCTGTTAGGTTGTGCAAATGAAAAACAAAATGCAATCACTGGACAAATTGCATTTTCTAACGTTAATGGAAAACACATTGTGACAGATGGCACCTAGAGTACCTGATGCCAAAGAGCTCGAGGCTCCCAAGATACAGTGCAGACGTCACCAGCAGCAAAAATATCCGGTACTGAGGTATGCATCTGCTCATCTACTTTAAGGCCCCCATCTTCTGCCACATCAAACTATGTAAAAAAAAAGAGAAACATTATGATTACTATTTATCAATTAAAATAGTGCTGCAATGTATAAATGCTTCCATCTGTCTTGCCTTTTCCCTTCATTTCATAGTCATTACTTGTTTAGAAATAGATTTTCATAGACCAAGGAAAGAATTTTGTTGGCTCCTCACTTATTCCACATCCCTGTTCCTATGCTGTGGTCTACAAGGATATAATATTTATCACTTTTCCTTTAAAAGGTCTTTACCTTTTCTATAGCCTTAAGAAGTCGGTGTAATTTGTCCAGATTTTTGAAACACTTTCAATAGAGTATACAGTAATTCAGGGAAAGGTCACTGAGGCCAAGCAGCAGAATGGCTTCAGGGCAGGACATGGAGTGGGGCTAAAGGGTAGCTACCCACAGTGAAAGGAAGGAAATAATGGTATTTCACACGGATCAGAGCTATAACAACTGCTGTTCAGTTTATATTTATGAATTGGATTCTGGAATTAAAAACATGAATTCCAACTTGGTAATCCTCTCTGATTTGAATTCATCTACAGTATCAAGATCTGCAATAAATTACTAGAGGGAACTAATAAACTTATAGAATGGTAAAATAATAGGACAATAAATTACATCACAGACTGTGTGAGCTAGAATATTTTGATTGAAAGAAGAGGATCACAATATTTGGAAGGGGTAAAGCAACAAAGGATTCCAAAGTACTAATCATGCAGTGATATAATCAATTATAAGTAATAACTAAAAAGGCTGTGCCATAGGTTAAAAAAATTAAAAAAAAATAAGCACTAGGATTTATTTCTAGATGGACAGAACTGAAGTGAAGGAATGTGGTGAATGTGTATCAAATCTTTGTTAGACTCTTTTTAAAACATGACCCAGTTTCATATTATTTAAAGCAGAAAGGCAATGGAGAGGGTGAGGAGATTTGCAAGCATGATCCACAAATGCGTACCATCAAGGTAGAATGAAGAGAATGAATATTTTTACTCATCAGAAAAGTCTGGGGAGGACCAATGTCTTTAAAATTATGAAGGGTTTTGATAGCATTGAAAATGTTTCTGCTGGAGTAACGGTTACTAAGAAATCCAGTAAGGAGCTCAGGGGGAAAAAATGTTATCCTGTGATACCACTTCAAGTGAGTGTTTCATTGCACCTTTTCTTGTACAGATGACAAATTCAACGTTGAGTATGATGATAATGCAGAACTTTCTACAATAGGGAAGCTGTTGAAGAAAATAGATAAAATATATTTAAGTAGAAGTTTGACAAGCACATGAGGAGGAAGAGGAGAGAGGGGTCTAATAATAGAAATAAATCTGGAAAGCCAGTAGGAACCCTAAGCTGGGCAAAAATGAAGGCATGGACAGATTGGGCTAAATGGGTCTTGTTTTTGCTTATGGTCATGTCGATTTTCCTAAGTAAACCTACATAAACAATGACTAAAGAACCTTCATTTATATGGCACCAGGCAAAAAGCTCATGGTATTACAAAATATTCTACAGTCAATTATAACAAGGGTAAATATTACAGCCAATTTATCAATAGTTACTGTTTCAGTTTTTTATGTTCCTACAGAACTAGAAAACAGACATATTTTATGTTGCAGAGAAGACAGAAGTATAGGGAGAAGAAAAGGAATGCCTTATCCATTTTCCCTTTGGTGGAGACCAAGAGAAAATGGATAAGATAGAATGGTGTCAATTAACAGTGGCCAGAGGATGTGTACATGGAGAACAGAAAGAGCATGAAGCAAATAACAACTGAATTATGTGAAGTTGCTGAAAAGCTGAAATCAAGGAGAATGCTAGGAAAGTCTAATGGATTTTCCTATGTCTTATGGTCTTACGGACTAGGCAGCATCTGTGCAGAAAGTGTTGCATTTCAAAAGGTGAAGCTAAAACGTAATAATGGAAACTGTATTTTGCCTCTTGCACTGTTCCAAGGAGCAATATGTTATATGCACATGCTACAAACTCTGGGGCCCAACAATGAATTCCGCAACTTCTGATAAATTAGCCTTTTCTGTCTGTGCTAAAACAGGCCACGTTTGGTGAAAGAGCAAGGAATACAGAAAATGCCTGATAATTTAGGCAATGTCCATGATTGGTGATTCTGATCGATAATTATTTTCATGGTGGTCAGTTGTAGACCTGGTACACTGTTTCTATAAATGCTGCCTGGCTTGCTGATGTGTCTAACATTTCCTGATTTGGTTTCAGATTTCCAGCATCTGTACTCCCCTTGCAACCCCTTCCCCATCATCCCCAGATAGTTCTGACTTTGATCAGTTTTTCCTCTCAGAATAGATACTGTTCCTTTCCAACAGTTCCGTTCACGCCATACTTTTCTTCTATATCTCACAGTCCCTGTATTGGTTTTAGTTTCTCTACCTCTGTTCACCCTTGCTCTGATAGTTTAGTTTACATCAGCAGGTTTGGGTGAGGACAGGCGTAGGCTAGAACTTAAACTTGCTAAGTTAGAGGTATAGCAAGTGTGGGCAGGATGGTAGTTCATGCAGTAGAATGCTCCTCCTGTGAAACGTGGGATTTCAGAGTACCTAATGGTCTCCCTAATGACTACATCTGCAATTAGCGCACCCAACTTCAGAGTGATGAGGTTAAGGAACGTTCGGCACGGACTAGAAGGGTCGAGATGGCCTGTTTCCATGCTGTAATTGTTATATGGTTATAACTAGAGCTGGCTGCGTTCAGGACCATCTGGAAGGCTGAAACCTTAATAGACTTTTACTGAGGTTGTCACACGCAGAGTGCAGGCTTTGGATAGTAGATGGGTGACCAGCAAGAGAAGCAAGTGGAGTAAGCAGTCAGTTCAGAGTTCCTCCTGTTTTGCAGGGGGGGGGGGGGGGGGTGAATGACAGATTAGGGCAGGGCAGCAGCAGCCAGGCCGGTGGCACTGTGGCCGGATCTGAGGCTCAGCAGGGAAGGGTAAAGTCAGGCAGAGTGACAGCGATAGAACACTTGATAGTTAAGGAGACGGACAGCAGATTCTGTGGCTGCAATGGTATGCTGCCTCCCAGGTACAAGGTTCCAGGATATCTCAGAGCAGCTGCAGAAGATTACCAAGAGGGAAAGTGAGCAGCTAAAGATGGTGGTGCACATTGGCACCATTGACATAGGTAGAAAGAGGGAAGAGGTCCTGCGCAGTGAGTATAGGGAGTCCGGGAAGAAGCTAAAGAGCAGGACTTCCAAGTAATCTCTAGATTACTCCCAGTAACACATGCTAGTCAGGGAAGGAAGAGGATGACGGCATAGATGAATGAGTGGCTGAATGAGTGGTGCAGGGGGCAGGGTTTCAGACTTTTGGATTATTGGATTCTCTTCTAGGGATGATATGACCTGTACAAAAAGGACATGTTACACCTGCACCCAAAGGGGACCAATATCCTTGCAGGCAGGTTTGCTAGAGCTTTGGGAAGGGTTTAAACTAAATTGGTAGGGGGATGAGAACCAGAATGATAGGGCTGAGAATGGGGCAGTTGGTATACAAGTGGATGCAATGTCTAGTGAGACAGTGGAGAAGGATAGGGCAAAATTTTGGTTAGTAGGACGAGTTGAAGTGTAACATTGGGGCAAAATTAAAAAAGGGATACGAATACAGGACTGGAGATTTTATATTTGAATGCACTCAGTATACGGAATAAGGAAGATGATCTTGTAGTGCAGTTAGAGACTGGCAGAGATGACGTTGTGGGCATCACCGAGCCGTGGCTGAAAAGATCATAGCTGGGAGCTTAACATCCAAAGATACAACTTGTATTGAAAGGACCGGCAGATAGGTAGAGGGGGTGGGTGGCTCTGTTAGTAAAAAATGAAATCAAATCTTTGGAAAGAGGTGACATAAGATCTGAAGATGTAGCATCTTTGTGGGTAGGGTTAAGAAACTGCAAGGGTAAAAAGACCCTGAAGGGAATTATATACAGGCCCCTGATGTGTAGCCAGGATGTGGGATATAAATTTCAATGGTAAATAGAAATGGCATGTAGTAAGGGCAATGTTACAAGAGGGGATTTCAAAATGCAGGTAGACTGGGAAAATCAGGTTGGTACTGGATCACAAGAGAGGGAATTTGTAAAATGCCTACAAGATGGCTTTTTAGAGCAGCCCACTAGGGGAAAGGCAATTCTGGATGGGGTGCTGTGTAATCAACAAGATTTGATTAGGGAGATTAAGGTAAATGAACTCTTAAGATCATAACATGATAGAATTCACCCTGCAGTTTGAGAGGGAGAAGCTATAAAGTCAAATGTATCAGTATTATAATGGAGTAAAGGGAATTACAGAGGCATGAGAGGGAGCTGGCCGAAGTTAATTGGAAGGGGACACTAGCAGGGATGATGACAGAATAGCAATAGCTGGAATTTCTGGGCAATTCGGAAGGCGCAGGGTAGATACATCCTGAAGATGAAGGAGTGGCATCACAGGCAGATAGGATCATAAAGGAAACTTTAGGCACAAGGGCCTTCATAAATTTAATGCATCGACTACAAGAGTTGGGATGTTATATTGAACTTGTACAAGACATTGGGTTTCCTCTGGGTATTCTGGATCCCTCCTACATTCCAAAGATGTACCTGTTGGTAGATTATTGATCATTGTAAATTGTCCTGTAATGAGGCTATTCTGTACAGTATCTCAAAAAAATGTAATATGAAAGTTAGCCAACAATATCAAAGATGATACCTAAAGATTTTTTAGTAATGTAAAGGGTAAACGAGGAAAGAGTGGATATTGGACCACTGGAAAATGACACTGGAGAGGTAGTAAAGTGGGACAAAGAAATGGCTGATGAGCTGAATAATTAATAGATAGAAAACGCTGGAAGAACTCAGCAGGTCAGGCAGCACCCACGGAAATGAACAGTCAACATTTTGGACTGGAAAGGAAGGGGGAAGATGCAAGAATAAAAAGATGGGGAGGGAGGAAAGGAGGATAGATAGAAGCCAGGTGGGAGGGAAAGATAAAGGGCTGGAGATGAAGGAATCTGATAGGAACGAAGAGTGGGCCACAGGAGAAGGGAAAGGAGGAGGGGCACTGCGGGAGGTGATACGCAGGTTAGAAGAGGAAAGAGGCCAGAGCAAGGAATAGAAGAGGGGAGGGGCAGCAAATTTTTTTTAAACTGGAAGAGAAATCAATAATAATATCATCAGGTTAGAGGCTACCCAGACAGAATATAAAGTGTTGCTCCTCTGCCCTGAGGGTGGCCTCATTGTGGTATGAGTGGAGGCCATGGGCTGACATGTAGGAATGGCAATGGGAACCTGAATTAACAAGTTGGGTCACCGAGCTAATAAGTATTTTGCATCAGCCTTTACTATGGAAGACACTTGCAGTATACCATAAATTTGAGAGTTTTAGGGAGCAGAAGTGAATGTAGTTGTTATTGCTAAGGAGAAGGTGCTTGGGAATTTCCAAGGTCTGCAGGTAAGTCACCTGGACCAGATGGACCACAACTGAAAGAGATAGCTAAAGAGATTGTGAAGGTAATAGTAATGATATTTCATGAATCAATAGATTCTGTAATGGTTCTAGAGGACTGTAACTCTAGATGTAAATGTCACACCACACTTTAAGAAGGGAGGGAGGCAGAGGAAAGGAAATTATGGGCCAGTTAACCTGACTTCAGAGGTTGGGAAGATGTTGGAGCACATTATTAAGGATGAGGTTTTTGGGGTACTTGGAGACAAATAACGAAGTAGACCAAATTCAGCATGGTTTCCTTAAGGGGAAACTTTGCCTGACAAAGCTATAGAATTCTTTGAGGAAATAACAGGCAGGATAGACAAAGGACAGTCAGTAGATGTTGTTTACTTGGACTTTCAGAAGACCTTTGACAGTACGCAATGCTACTTAACAAGATAAGAGACCACGGTATTACAGGAAAATTACTAGCAAGGATGAATGATTGGATGACTGGTAGAAGGCAAAGTGTCAGGATAAAGGGGCCCTATTCTGGCTGGCGGTGTATAGTAGTGTTCCTCAGGGGTCAGTAATGGGATCATTTCCTTTCACGTTGTAGATCAACGATTTGGATGACAGAAATTATAGATTTGTGGTCAAGTTTGAAGGTGAAATACAAAGATTGGTGAAAGGGCAGGTGGCAGGGAGCTTGCAGAAGGACTTAAGCAGATTAGACGAATAGTCAAAGAGGTGGCAGATGGAATATAGTACAGGAAAGTGTATTTTATTGCACTCTTATAAAAATAATAAAGGCATAGATTATTTTCTAAAAGGGGAGAAAATTCAAAAATCAGCAGTGTAAAGAGACTAGGGAATCCACTTGCAGGATTCCCTAAAAGTTAACTGGTAGGTTGAGGTGGTGGTAAGAAAGGCAAGTGCAATGTTAGCATTCATTTCAAGAGGATGAAAATATAAGCGTTAGGATATGATGCTGAAGCTTAGATGGCAATGGACAGACTGAACTTGGGAGTACTGAGGGAAGTTTTGGGCCTCTTATCTATGACAAGTTGTGCTGGCATTGGAGAGGGTCCAGAGGAGATTCACGAGAATGACTTATCTGCTGAGTATCTCCAGCAGTTTGTGTTTAGATACAATTATGAATGCTGTGTTTTAATTAAATTGATTGAAAAATAAATAATGGCAAGAACCCATTAATTCACACCTACAAATTATCTAGTAGTTTAATTTCTAAAATCACTTTCAAGTGATAATTCAGTAAGTCAAAAAATAATTTTCTAATTATCAGCAACAAATCAGCTGATAATTGGATACAAAAGGGTCTTTTAAGAGGCTCCTGGATAGGTACATGGAGCTTAGGAAAATAGAGGGCTATGGGTAACCCTAAGTAATTTCTAAAGGTAAATACATGTTTGGCACAGCATTGTGGGCTGAAGGGCCTGTGTTGTACTGTAGGTTTTCTAAGTTTCTATGTTTCTAAATCATGGCAAGGCATTCCACGACAAAGATATATATTTTGTATCTCTTTTTATTCAACAATTATCTTAAACTGTACACCTTTGGCCACTGAGTATTCAAATAGAAGAGACAGCCTTTTCTGTAAGAACCATTTTGGATTGAAGCTCTTCATCTGGATGGAAAGATGAAGAGGAGAGGTGGTGTGGGTTGGAAGCTGGCAGGTGATGAGTGGATCCAAGTGAGAAGAGGTGAGAGGCAGGAGGAGGACAGAGTGAAAGAAGCAATAGAAGCAGGAAGGTGACAAGTGGAGGTGATGAAGAGCTGTGGATAGTGGAATCTGATGGAAGAGGAAGGTAGAGCATTGAACCAAATAAGAGAGGTGGTGAGTGCAGATAGGAATAGTTGGGTCAGAGGACATACTGGGTGGAGTGTCTCGGTGATGGGCAAGAGTGGGTGAAGGGGGAAGAAATAGGGTACTGCAGGGTGCGACAGTAGCTTTATAGCTAACAACTTCATAGCATCAGCGATCAATGTCCAATTCCCACCACTGTAGGCAAGGTGTTTGTACATTCTCCCCATGATTGTGTGGGCTTCCTCCAGTTGTCACATTCCAAAGACGTACAGGCTAGGGTTAGTAAGTTGCGGGTATGCTACGTTGGCGCAGGAAACATGGCAAAACGTAGGCTGCTCAGCACATCCCCAGACTGTGTTGGTCAATGATACAAACATCTCATTTCACTATGCAGTATGTTTCAACGTACATGTGACATATAAAGCTGATCCAATCGATTCATGGAAACAGACAGGCAAAACATTTGGTTGTCATGATGTAAATAGCCACTAGGTGGTACATGTTGTCATCTTCTCTTTTGCAATTGTCTCAACGCAAAAACAGCCACAATCTAGTGAATTTCTACACACAACTTTAATAAATTAATGTACGGCATGGATCAATTTGCCTGCAAGTTCATTGAGCGTTTTATTGTCTATTTGTCCCCAGCTCAGTTCATTCTGCAAAGTAGAAATATTACAAGACACTAATTGTCTTACTTACATTATTTACAATAATGTTGCAATTTAGTTGGTAGTAATTTTAGGAGAAGCTTGTGAAAATCTGAGCAGAGCTGAATTCTTTTTTTCAACTAAAAAGTACTCCATTTGATTTTGTGCAAGATAATAAATTCAAGCACATTCATTGAGCCATACTCTAGAATTTTCCCTTGATACTTTTAGATAATGATTCTATTTCTGCCATTTATGCTTCATTCAAGCTAACCTGTTGTGTTAGTATCTTTGCATCATTTTTAGCGGTCCTTTCACTTTGCATCATTTTTAGTTGTCTTTTCACTTATCAGAAATTTCCTTTATTGTTCTAATCATCTATTCCTTCCATTTGCTAGATCTAAAATGTAGCATTTTACAGCACTCACAAAGTCTTTGATCTATAACGCTATTTATTTTTCTCTCCACATAAGCTGCCTGCCCTGCTCAATACTTCTCCCGCTTTCTCTTATTCCTATCTTAAATATCATGATTCTGACTCATTTCTTCACTTCTTTGGAAATGAATCTACAAAACCGAGACAAGGTGTGATTCTGGGTTCTAGTTCTCAAGGGCAGACGTGAATTCTATACAGTACTTACAGGGTTATCTGTGACAAATGGTTCAACATTTGGAATTACTCCAGTTGCACTCACTATAAAGTCAGAGCCATAGATCTTCCCATTTGTCAACTGTACATATACAGGCCAAGACTCTAAAAGGAATGGAAAAGTAAAATAAACTCTTATTATTTGCACATTGAGAGTTCTGTGAAACATTCTCGACACAGTTTTACAAAAGATCATAGATATACTGGTCCTATACTGAGAACAACTGTCACTTGTAACTAAGCAAATTTTAAGTGTTTTTCCAATTGTTCTAATCTTAGTATACATTGGACTGATTATATTCAACTTCATACTCTTGCCATTGCTCATAGGAAATGGAATTTGGTAACTTTGTGCTGAATTTGATTGCAAGCTCCACTAGGGAAGTCATAATGTTCTAATACATCTACCCATATTACTACATAAACTAAATACTTCTAACTTACAATACGTACGATAGCAATATTACATAGAATTATAGAACACTACAGCACGGAAACAGGCCTTTTGGCCCTTCTTGGCTGTGGCGAACCATTTTTCTGCCTAGTCCCACTGACCTGCATCTGGACCATATCCCTCCATACACCTCTCATCCATGTACCTGTCCAAGTTTTTCCTAAATGTTAAAAGTGAGCCTGCATTTTCCACTTCATCTGGCAGCTCATTCTGCACTCCCACCACTCTCTGTGTGAAGAAGCCCCCACTAATGTTCCCTTTAAACTTTTCCCCCTTCACCCTTAACCCATGTCCTCTGTTTTTTTTCTCCCCTAGCCTCAGAGGAAAAAGCCTGCTTGCATTCACTCTATCTAACACATCATAATTTTATATACTTCTATCAAATCTGTCCTCATTCTTCTACACTCCAGGGAATAAAGTCCTAACCTATTCAACCTTTCTCTGTAACTCAGTTTCTCAAGTCCCAGCAACATCCTTGTAAACCTTCTGTGCACTCTTTCAACCTTATTAGTTTCCTTCCTGTAATTAGTGACCAAAGCTGCGCACAATTCTCCAAATTCGGCCTCACCAATGTCTCATACAACCTCACCATAACATTCCAACTCTTACTCAATACTTTGATTTATAAAGGCCAATGTACCAAAAGCTCTCATTACGACCCTAACTACCTGTGACACCACTTTTAGGGAATTATGTATCTGTATTCCCAGATCCCTCTGTTCTACTGCACTTCTCAGTGTTCTACCATTTACCTTGTATGTTCTACCTTGGTATGTCTTTCCAAAGTGCAATACCTCACACTTGTCTGCATTAAGCTCCATCTGCCATTTTTCTGTCCATTTTTCCAGCTGGTCCAAATCCCTCTGCAAGCTTTGAAAACCTTCCTCACTGTCCACTACACCTTCAATCTTTGTATCATCAAATTTGCTGATCCAATTTACCATATTATCATGCAGATCATTGATATAGATGACAAATAACAATGCATCCAGCACTGACCCCTGTGGCACACCACTAGTCACAGGCCTCCACTCAGAGAAGCAATCCTCCACTACCACTCTCTGTCTTCTCCCATTGAGCCAATGTCTAATCCAATTTACTACCTCACCATGTATACCTAGCGACTGAATCTTCCTAACTAACCTCCCATGCGGGACCTTGTCAAAGGTCTTACTGAAGTCCATGTAGGCAACATCCACTGCCTTCCCTTCATCCACTTTCCTGGTAATCTCCTCGAAAAACTCTAGTTAAACATGACCTACCACGCACAAAGCCATGTTGATTCTCCCTAATAAGTCCCTGTCTATCTAAATACTTGTAGATCCTATCTCTTAGTACTCCTTCCAATAATCTACCTACTACTGGCATCAAAATACCTGCCTATAATTTCCCAGATTACTTTTAGAGCCTTTTCTAAACAACGGAACAACATGAGCTATGCTCCAATCCTCCGGCACCTCACCCGTAGATACCGACTTTTTAAGTATATCTGCCAGGGCCCCTGCAATTTCAACACTAGTCTCCTTCTAGGTCCGAGAGAATACCCTGTCAGGTCCTGGAGATTTATCTACTCTGATTTGCCTCAAGATAGCAAGCACCTCCTCCTCTTCAATCTGTATAGGTTCCATGACCTCACTACCTGTTTGCCTTATTTCCATAGACTCCATGCCAGTTTCCTTAGTAAATACAGATGCAAAAAACCCATTTAAGATCTCCCCCATTTCTTTTGGTTCCATACATGGCCAACCACTCTGATCTTCAAGAGGACCAATTTTATCCCTTACTATCCTTTTGCTCTTAATATACCTGTAGAAGCTCTTAGGATTATCCTTCACCTTAACTGCCAAAGCAACCTCATGTCTTCTGATTTCTTTTCCAAGTATTTTTTTGCACTTTTTATACTCCTCAAGCACCTTATTTACTTCCTGTTGCCTATACATGTTATACATCTCTCTCTTCTTTATCAGAGTTCCAATATCCCTCAAGAACCAAGGTTCCTTATTCTTATTCACTTTGCCTTTAATCCTGACAGGAACATACAAACTCTGCACTCTCAAAATTTCTCCATTGGAAGGCCTCCCACTTACCAATCGCATCCTTGAAAGAGAACAACCTGTCCCAATTCACGCTTTTTAGATCCTTTCTCATTTCTTCAAATTTGGCCTTTTTCCAGTTTAGAACCTCAACCCAAGGACCAGATCTAGCTTTATCCATGATCAAGTTGAAACTAATGGTGTTATGATCACTGGAACCAAAGTGTTCCCCTACACCCACTTCTGTCACCTGTCCTAACTCGTTTCCTAATAGGAGATCTAATATTTCATCCTCTATAGTTGGTACCTCTATACATTGATTTAGAAAACTTTCCTGAACATATTTTACAAACTCTAACCCGTCTAGACCTTTAGCAGTATGTGAGTCCAATCAATATGTGGAAAGTTAAAATCCCCTACTATCACAACTTTATGTTTCCTGCAGTTGTCTGCTATCTCTCTGCAGATTTGCTCCTCCAATTCTCACTGACAATTGGGTGGTCTATAATACAACTCCATTAATGTGATCATACCTTTCCTGTTTCTCAGCTCCACCCATATGGCCTCAGTAGACAAGCCCTCTAATCTGTCCTGCCAAAGCACTGCTGTAACATTTTCCCTGACTAGCAATGCCATCCCCCCCACCCTTCATCCCTCTGTCTCTATTATGTCTGAAACATCAGAACCCTGGAACATAAAGCTGCCAGTCCTGCCCCTCCTGTGGCCAAGTTTCACTAATGGCTACAATGTCATAATTCCACGTTTCAATCCACGCCCTCAGCTCGTCCGCCTTCTCTACAATACTCCTTGCATTGAAATAGACACACCTCAGAAGATTATTACCACCACACACAAACCTTCTATTTGTGACTTTGCATGAACTTTTACATCATTTCTTTTCACCCCCGCTCCACTATCTACTTGGCACTCTGGTTCCCAGTCCCCTGCAAATCTAGTTTAAACCCTCCCCAATGGCACTAGCAAACCTCCCTGCAAGGATATTGGTCCCCCTGTAGTTCAGGTGTAACCCGTCTCTCCTGTACAGGTCCCACCTGTCCTAGAAGAGATCCCAATGAGCCTGAAATCTGAAACCTTGTCCCCTACACCAGATCCACAGCCACGTATTCATCCGCCAGAGCATCCTACTCTTACCCTCACTGGCACGTGGCACAGGTAGCAATCCTGAGATTACCACCCTCGAGGTCCTGCTTTTTAACTTCCTACCAAGCTCTCTATACTCACTCTTCAGGACCTCCTCACTCTTTCTTCCTATGTCATTGGTACCGATGTGTACCATGACATCTGGCTGCTCACCCTCCCACTTCAGAATGCTGTGCACGTGATCAGAGACATCCCTGACCCTGGCACCCAGGAGGCAACAAACCATCCGGGAATCTCTGTCACGACCACAGAACCTCCTGTCTGTACCTCTATCGAGTCCCCTATCACTACCGCTCTCCTCTTCTTCCACCCTCCCTTCTGCACTGCAGAACCAGACTCAATGCCAGAGATCCAGCTGCCGCAGCTTGTCCCAGGTAAGTCATCACCCCCCACCAACAGTATCCAAATCGGTATTGAGGGGAATGGCCACAGGGAAACCCTGCTGTTTGCCCTTTCCCTTTCCCTCGCCTGACGATAACCCAATTACCTGTGCCCTGCTCCTTTGGCGTAGCTACATCCCTGAAACTACTATCTGTAAACTCCTCATTCTCCCGAATGATCTGGAGGTCATCCAGCTCCTGCTCCAGTTTCCTAACGTGGTTTGTTAGGAGCTGCAGCTGGATGCACTTCTTGCAGGTGTCATTGTCAGGGACATCTGAAGTCTCCCTGACTTCCCACATCCTGCAAGAGGAGCATTCCAACATCCTGCCTGACATTTTCTCTTCTCTAAACAAACAGAAACTTACTGGAACCTACTCTCGCCTCTGCCTGTTCACGCCGAAGCCCGTTGAGCCAAAGCTATCCCACTCTGTTCCCTCTCACTTCGCTGCCCGCTGGATATGGTGGTCACCTTTTTAAACCTTTGGTGCTCTACTGGCTGACGTCAGGCGCCTGCGTGCTTCAGCCTTTTTTCCCCGAGCAGTGTAAAAAAAATGGCTTCTCTCCGAGATTCCTTACTCCTTCACTCTCAGCCTCTTGCTCAGATTACATTTATGTAGTGCCATTACTTTGGAGGTCTTTACAAAGTCAGTTACTTACATCCAGCTAAGTGTTCCACACTCTTTTAATACCATTAGATGACCTCCAAGCAAAAGGTTCAACTAAGATTGAATACAGTTACAGATAGGCTTTCTACTTTAACCTCTTCTATTACTTATTTAAAAATTAGCTGAATTTTAAACATGGTTAAGTGGATACACCAGTTTGACAAAATACTACATCCACAACCTGCCTGTACCACCACCCAATCAGCTGAGATGCATTAGTACTTGCATCTGAGATTATATATTGAAAGATCAACATTATTTTTACACAGTAGTGCAATTTTCAAGACAGCGTCATTAACAATCTAAACGACAGACAGAAATGAAGTACTTCTGTTAAGTATAGCTGCCGTCCAACACATGGATGTCAGTATTGCTGGTGAAATTGGGAATTATGCCAGCTACTAAATAATTACATTTACCAGAAACCAATCAGTATTAAGGAGATAAGACCAAAATTAAGAAATTAAAGCAATGAACTTTGTATAATATCTATTAGCTATTGGTCTTCATAACTTGGTAGTTTTCTGACTCTTGTAACTAACAGGCATTATAAGAAAACTTGTACAGGTTAAAAAAAATCATCACTTGTATAGGTTAAAAAATAAAGTCACTTGATCACATACCGTCATCTTTTTGAGCTTTTCTTTCTACTGATATATTTTCAGGGAATGCTAATGCTGTTTTCTGCAATGATATAAACTCTTCCTGTAGGTAAATTTGATCAATTTCACATTCATATTCAACGTGAACTCTGTGTGAAGCCTGAAAGAAAAGACTTGCATTTATATGATGCCTTTCACAGTTTGTATCAACTCAATGTACTTATGTATGGAATTATCCATCCGGATAGCAAGCAAACCAAAGCGTTTCACTGTATCTCAGGATACATTACAATACTAATAACTACTTTAGCAGATGCAAAGTGTTTCACATTCAATTAAGCACTTTTTCTTTCAGGTGCAGTCACTGAACATTACTGTCAGACACAGTAACAAATTTGGACAAAGCAATGTTACAACAATCAAATAATCTGTGTTACTGATCGAGAGATAAATACTAGCCAGAATAATGAAAAAAAATTCATCTTTGCTCTTCAAACTAACAGCATGATTACTTGTACATCCACCCAGCGGTAGGGAGGTTCTTGATTTAACATCACCTAAAGGAATTGTGCTTGCTCAGATATTACTGTCTCAGTACAATAGACTAGAAAATGCATAGTTCCTCAAAAAGTAAAACGCACTAGAATTAGCATTGTAGCAACTTTACTTGTTTTGTCCCTTTCAGCTTCATGCCTTCATGCCAGTCAGGTCCCAATGCACTACCATGTGCTTCACTTCCAGCAACACTTTCCTTTTTCCTTTCAAAACCTGCATTGAACAACCAAACACTTGTCACATAAGCAATGGATTCCATTTTGATTCAAAACTCTTCCTTCTAGATATTCTTAGCTTTATGCAGCTTGTCTATTGGTGTTTAATTGAGTTTATGCAGTTGCTGCAGATTTTATAAATTACAGTTTAACATTATTTTAAAGTAATGTACAGAAACCTGGAGGAGTAAAACACTTACACTTGACATTTTGCTTTTTCCTAATGCAAAGCAGCCCTGGAATAAACTAAAGAGCACTAATCTTTGAAAGTTATCCTTGTAAAATGAAAGATGACTACAAGAATGAAAGGAATTTACATATAGTTCAGGTTAACTTTATTCCATTAGGGTAGGAAACAAATATTCCATAATTAGATACAAAATGTGAGTTAATGCAGCTTTAACAATGATGTATTTGCTCAAGTTATTGACACATCATTCACTTTAAGGTGGATCATAAAAGCTGCATCATTGCAATTACCTTCTGTAGTGTACTTTGTCCTTTTGCAAGTGAGAGCAGCCTCAGGCTTATCAGCCTGGAGTTGAGGAATTAAAAATTCAGATGCTCCAGCATCAAAGAAAGTGTTTCCAATTGCTTTATCTTTTATAGCCCAGATGACCTCACAGCCTTCAATTTCATAGCTAGAAACACAAATGAATAACAATTTTAGAACATTCTTAATCATTGGGCACTCAAAATAAAACTCTCTCTTTGGGGAATGAGTAACAGCAGAGGCCTCACCTGTACCAGTTTTGGCAAAAAGCACAATGGATCTTTCAACACGCTACAAAGAACACTTAACTTCTTCTTTCATTGGTGACTGTAAGACAGGTTATCTGAGGTGTGTCCCTTTACAAATCTAGATCCTTTCCCATAAATTATTTCATCATTAATTTTGGGGCCTTGACCTCATCAGTCAAGTCCACTGCACTGATCACATGCACTGCCTTTCAGATTAGCCAGTCTTTTTATTGAATCCAATTTCTGGACTCTTGAATGCCTCTTCAGATCCCACATCCTTTGGATCACTTCTGAAAAAAAGTGGGGAATGCTGCAAATTGACCAGTTGGTAATGATTATTATTTTACAATATAGGTTGTAAACAAGAAACATAAAATACTATTACATTTCTTTTGGAACCTCTAATAACACCTTCCTCTTCCTGCTTCAACAGCACTGAGCTGTATCTACTGTTCTACAGTTTAATTTTAAAAGAAGCAACAATATAGAGTACATGAACAAAGACTCATATAGCCTTGCTTATAGTTTAAAAGAAGATACTGCCTGCTAATGGATCAAATAGTCAATATACTGCTGTATTCCATTCTTTAGCTTTAAAAATAAATTACAGATCTATCTGTTGTGACAATTTTGGGTACTGACTTTTAAAAAAAAATTTAGGTTCTAGATTTGTAGATGAACACATTATAGATAACCTGACTTACAGTCACTCTTTAACTCAATCTTTCAGTAGCATCACTGAAGAAATTGCTACTGGAATTACATCCACAGTGATACTGCAACTCCAAGGAAAGCTGAACAGGAAAGGAATATAGAAAGACATCAATATATGGAGATTGGACTCAGGACTATGAAAGCAACTACTGAATTTTGGCAATACTTGCCAACGCAGAGAAACACCAGTATTTCTATTTCAGGCCCCTTAAGTTCAACATTGAGGACTCCCTAATCATAAGCAACACGGATCACCACATCTATTCCAACAATAAGCCTCAAACAGTGCCTCACGAACATTCCAATTTTATGCTATGTCTCTCAGTTTCCTACTAGTCCTACCTACAAGAGATTGATAATGGTGACCTGAAACCCACACAAGACTGCCCAAACTCATTCCTTTGTTTACAGTGAGAAACATAAGTGAAAATGACTCACGTTGAACCACTCTAAATCCAGCTTCCCATCTCCCAAAAGCTCAATCACTTAAAATAGAAAAATAGAATCAGAGTATCTTTGTTCATCACTTAAGACGTCACAGTAATAAAATATACTTACACTAGTTCCAGTGCTATACCTCCATTCCCTACAATGATAATCCTTTTGGCTCTAGCTAAATGACTTTGAAATTTCTGCAAAGAAAAAGAGGATTCAATATGTACAATCAAATTTCAGCAGGCTTTCTCATCATCATAATGCTTTCTGAATATTGCTCAAGCAAATATTTTGCATTTTACAGACGAAAGCCTGTCTTAATAGGCTAAACATTAATGAACAAGGTTGCACCTTGCAGGCATTGGAACTCTACACTCTTACACAGTGTACAGACATTGCATTGTTGATTCAGTTAGGTATTATTATCTATCCATTTGAAATCAAACCCACTGTAAAGCCTACAACTCTGTTCTTGTGTTCTTGAATTTCGTTATATTTAATATTCTTGAATTTCATGTCATTTCCCAAATCACAGCACATCCTTCCCATGTCTGAATCTACCCAGATTCCAATTCTTGTCATGCTTATAAAAGCTCTTATCTAGCTCACTGATGACATCTGAACAGTTTTCCTTCCTCAATGTCTTTGATTAGCCATATTAAATACTTAAGAGCCTCCTCCTCAGATTGTCCTTCGTGACTTCATTTGAATGGTTTAGAGCATATATGTCAAACTCAAGGCCCGCGGGCCAAATCCGGCCCGCGGTGGAATTATCTTTGGCCCGCGAGATAATATCTAATTATTATTAAAGCTGGCCCCAGTAATCGAAGCGCCTATGGCGTATGATATGGCTAATGCTGAGTTTATTCAGGTACCAGGTTTTCAGGGTTTTTAGTGTTTATTCGGCAGTCTTCTTCATAAGAAACGGAATTTGTAAAGTGAAACACTTTGTAGTTATAGCAGAGACTGAGACACATGAGAGCAGGCTGAAAAAACAGAGGCAACGAAAGCTGCGTTCGCACGCGTCCGACTGATCCGGCCCGCATGAAGCTGCATTTTGCTCAATCCGGCCCGTGACCTAAAATGAGTTTGACACCCCTGGTTTAGAGGGAAGCACAGTAAATGTTCAGTGATAAGCTCTATTCCCATTATTCTCAAGAGCCCTAATATGCCACTTTTTGGAATTCCACTGCAACGTAAAACCTATAACATACTGTATCTATATGATCAACATCTTGTTATCCCTCCCAATATCAGCTCCTCAGGTTCACCAATAAATCAAACCCAACTCCATGAATGGAGCTCTTTAGAATAGTTTTCTATGGTAAGTTATGATAAAAAAGATACTGCTGCAATATTAAAATTCATCAAGATGGTGTGATGGTTGGAAAGTTGGGGTAAATGGAACTGTTGAAAACAAAAGCTGGAGAATTTTAGATTTTGATCTAACAAGATTAAGCTATCTTGAAAAGCAGGCATAGACAATTTACGCTGCTACTGGAATTAGGGCAAGCTAGTCTCCTTACATGCCAGATAGTCCAATTCTTAATTCCTTTTATTGAGATATTACAAAAGCATGTAAGTCAATCTTGATAATTTACTACTGATTAACAATTTCTTGCAGAGTTAGTGATTAAAAATTTTTAGAAAGAGTTTACTCCACAGAAAAAGCTTTTTCTGCATTTCTGGTTTATGCTGCATTTATTCCCCCCATGACTCCTTTTCCACATTGGGAAGGGTGAAAGGCCACCACTGTGGGGAAATGGAAGAAAGGATTTGATTCTGTCTCCATGAATCTCTGGGGTTGGTGGGCCTGTTTCACTCAGATTCTGGGAACAGCAGCGGTTAAGTCCAAATAAATGAAATCCCAGGAACAACGTGGGAACTATCACAGTGAGGGTCTTATTTGAATCATCATCAGATCAATTAAAAATATGGAGCCTGGGTGCTATGCCATACGTTTCACTGCAAGTAAATGGAAGATTTTCATGATTAATCTGCACGAAAACTAATGTTACTGATATCACTGCATAATCATGGTGCAATTATTCATTCTTTGGGGGTGACTATGAAACTCCTTGTGATTTCTGACACTGTGGATGATAGAGTAATAATTATAGCTGGGGAGGACCCTTTTCTTTCTGATGCAATTGCGAAGATGCCAATTCAAACCATTTGAGAAACAGCTAAGTGCTTTAATGGATTGGAGGGGAAGATGAGCGTATTAATTAACAACATATGAACAAGTTGGCATTAAACCTTGGTGACCTAGATAGAGTAAGAATCTTACACTCAGATCTGCTGAGAACTCTCTTCATTTGTTCCCCTCTAACAAGTACAATGGAGATGAAGAGATTTTCAAACAGTCTAGACTGGTACTTTTTAAACCAGCCCTTCAACCCAATCCTCTTTCCCATATATCCATCCCTTTGGTTTTAAAACTGAAGCATAACTGAAGCAGCAATGGCTTCCAATTTGACTAGAAGAGGTTTTCTTTCTGTTATTCATTGGGAATGTTTTACTTTAAATGATATTTGTTTTTACTCAAAACAAAAATCAAAATGTATTTTACTTTACAAGTCTTTCTACCAAATTATATTCAGATCTTTTGGAAATCGTGAAGATTGTCAAAAGGTTTCGTTGAGCCCATTGTGTAGAAATTAGCTCAGGGATCAGATGGAAGTTGGCATGTGATAGCTACAGACCTTCTTTAAGACATTTAAAAAATTATACAAGCATGTAATTTGAAACCATTTTCAAGTCAAACTCAGAGCTTTCCACTATTACAAATTTAAATAAAAGATGTACCAACTCCAAATTCCTCCTGAAATCACTATGTTACAAAGCAATTACATTTATTTCTTTGCCAATTTTCCTCTATTATTTCAACGTTCAAAGGGGTCAATTTCAGACTGTGGACATTAGCATGAAGAAAATTTATATTTTGAGCAATAGATGCTACTAATTTGACACTCAGCAAGCCTGGAGCCAGGCCCTCACTGGCTATCAGAATCATTCAGGGTCAGAGCTGGAAACTATATTTGAAAAACTCATGTGGTGTAGAGAATATTAACTGCTCACCGCTCTCTCTTCCCTCTCCCTCCATCCAAACCTTGGGGAAACTAGGCCTTGGACACTTGGGGATGCACCCAGCAAGTTCGGACTGCTCAGTGGTCTTCAATACTCCAAGTCCCTAATGAAGATTTTCCTCATTCAGTCCCTTAACTTTTTACAGAGGACCCTCTAACTAGAATGAGATGGCTGATATTTCCCTAATACAATGGCTTATTTATAATATAAATATATATCAGATTAGATAGAAATAGATTTTTTAAAGATATTCCATGAATAATGTGGTTCCTTCATTTTAATTGCAAAAACCTTAAAATTACCACAACATTAGTAGTGACAGGTGTTTAATTTTTAAGGTAATTTTGACAAATCGGGTTAATTTAAATTATCACAGAATTCTCAAAGTTTTTGGTATTAATTTATCAGTGATAAAAAATTTGTAAAAAAACTCTTGAAAATCATAACTTTGAAATTAGAACGTGATACTGTAAACAACAACTAATAAAGCTTTCTTCAGAGTGAAATGCAATAATGGCTTTATTCACGTCATTTCACAAGACTCCAGAAATTTAGTTAGGCATTTTTTGGAGTGAGTCATTCATACATCTGACTTTGATTTCAGCTTAACACAGACATCAAATCACATCAATCTATATGTACTGTTCTTTTTGGAGTTTTGCTGGGGATATTAGTCCAGGTTTTTCGGAGACTGACTCTTTGAACATTTGTACAACTATTTTTAAAGGCAGGATGCTGGACTAAGACTCCACGGAAGAAAGTGTCTTCTATCTTGCCTACTTTGCATCCATTCCCCTAGTCCCAACTCTGACCTAATTTGCTTCAACAGACTCCATCTCCGACCAATCCAACTGGCTCCCATACACTGACCAAGATGTCTATCTGAGCTAGTCTTAGTTACCCATGTTTGCCAACCTTAGAATGATAAATGTACAGCACAGAAAAGGCCCCCCATGGCCCACACTGACAATCAAACACTGAGTTTCACTCATCCTGTTCTAGACAATTTTATTTCCCCACAAACTCCCAATAATGTTTTCCAAATTCTAACACTCTCCTTTGCACTAGGAGTAATTTTCAATCCACAAATATTCGGAATCTAGGAGCAAACAGGACTTTCTAGTCAGCGGGAGGACATGCAAACTTCAGACAGACAGCTCTGGAGGTTAGGATTGAACCCACACACCGCAGATAAGACAGCAGTTCTACTTGTAAGCCACAGTGCCACTAATATTATGGAATTAGACTTCTGAGATCCAGAATATTTTTCTCTCTGAACATAACTATTTGTTTGCTGTATACAGGAAAATGTGAAAACTATGATTTTGTTAGAAGTTTTATATTACCTTTGCACTGTCAGTATCCCGAATTCCTAAAACATATGGATTGTCTCTGACTATCAATTTTGGCCTGCCTCCAGTACATATGCATAGCTTTTCATAAATATACTCCTTCCCATCTTCTGTATGGATTTTCTGGAAGAACATGAACAAAAATGTCACAGAAATGTAAGAAAAATTTGAATCTATACCAGAGGCCAGTGGCCTAATGTATTTGTACTTGTGTGTTGAGCACTCGTGTATAATATTTTTCCCTGAGCATCGCAAATTACTCTTGCTCGATTGCAGTTTAACATGCTGCAGTCAAATGAATGAAGTCAGGAAACAAAGTACAGGGAGAGTACACAGGAGTTCTTTTCCTAATAACTGTTATACAGAAACGAACTAAGATAAAATCCATTGCCCAAAATAGTTGAGTCTCCCAGTCCTAATATACTTTGTTTATTTTCCCACGCTTGACGAATATTTTATGTATGGACCTATCTATTTTCTATAACTACCTCTAGTGATTCACTTTACAAAAGCTTCCTCTAATTTCTTCCATTTCAAATACCTTCTACATTCACCCAAGTACTTTCCATAATTAATGTAATTCAGCAAACACTGTATTCAGTTGATAGTGAATACCATAAAATATTTTAATGCTACTGCACTTGATAGGCTAACAAAGCAATCACTTCCAAATACTGGCTGAGATTGCAAAACAACCAATTCTATTTGCATTAAATAAAGGGGATACAGTAGATTAATTATGAAATAAAGAGGAAGCTGAGGAGATGCAAAAGGCACAGGCTGTTCATTCTTCTTACTATGCACTTGTTACACTTCCATAACTAATTTTCCTACCTTAAAAATTATTTAAAAATTTACAGAATTGGAAGTTAGATGTTCTGTAATGTGGGGAATTCCTGTGCATAGCATAATGTTAGGTCAATATGGAAGACAAATTATTAGACAACTAAAATTATGAAGAAATTTTTTTCAGTATATATAGTACAATCTATCATAAAGAAATAGTTTATTATATAAATAATTGCATCTGGTGACACAAAGGGTGGAGTTGTTGTGGATAGTGTGGAGGGTTGTCAGAGGTTATAGCAGGACACTGATAGGATACAAATCTGGGCTGAGAAGTGGCAGATAGGATTCAACCCAGATAAGTGTGAAGTGGTTCATTTTGGTAGGTCAAATATGATGGCAGAATATAGTATTAATGGTAAGACTCTTGGCAGTGTGGAGGATCAGAGGGATCTTGGGGTTCGAGTCCATAGGACACTCAAAGCAGCTGCGCAGGTTGACTCTGTGGTTAAGAAGGCATACGGTGTATTGGCCTTCATTAATTGTGGAATTGAATTTAGGAGCCAAGAGGTAATGTTGCAGCTATATAGGACCCTGGTCAGACCCCACTTGGAGTACTGTGCTCAGTTCTGGTCGCCTCACTACAGGAAGGATGTGGAAGTCATAGAAAGGGTGTAGAGGAGATTTATCAAGGATGGGGGGCATGACTTCTGAAAGCAGGTTGAGTGAACTCAGCCTTTTCTCCTTGAAGCGAAGGAGGATGAAAGGTGACCTGATAGAGGTGTATAAGATAATGAGAGGCATTGATCGTGTGGATAGTTAGAGGTTTTTTCCCAGGGCTGAAATGGTTGCCACAGGAGGACACAGATTTACGGTGCTGGGGAGTAGGTACAGAGGAGACGTCCAGTAAGTCTTTTACGCAAAGAGTGGTGAATGCATGGAATGGGCTGCCGGCAACAGTGGTGGAGGCAGATACAATAGAGTCTAAAAGAGACTTTTGGATAGGTACATGGAGCTTAGAAAAATAAAGGGCTATGGGTAAGTCTAGTAATTTCTAAGGTAGGGACATGTTTGGCACAACTTTGTGGGTTTTTGTGCTGTAGGTTTTCTATGTTTTGATGGGAAAAATAACTTTTCAACTGCAAAATATATTCTGAGAATCCTTGCATCTCTCTTCTTTTACGAACCATGACTAATCACATTTGCTCATTGCCCTAAATGCACAATAAATTTAACTGTTAGCACGGTTTACCTCATTAAATGACCTTCAGTCCATAAACTTCCTTATGAATAGATTAGCTATAAAGCTCAATGTGGTCTTATAAATTATAATTAAGGATGATGAGGCTAAGTTTATTCGATGGGTACAACTATCTGAACTCATCAGATGTGTGCTCAAAATGGTGCCTACGTTAGATTTAAACTCTCACTAAAATTACTCTGCACATTCCAACTGCAAAATCATTCCTAGACTCAGGACAAGCAGAGAGCAAAGTAGGATATAACTTCCTTTTTTAAATAATCTTTATAAATCTAATCACCAAGAACCCATAGATGGTAACTGATACGCTGAAATATTTGCAACTTAATTATTTTTTTACATGTTGTGCAGCATCCAATCCTTGAACTGCAGAATGGATCACGTCAATGTTGGGATAGTGCTCTTTCAGCAAGTGGGTTGGTCTTTCTTCAACTTCAAACTCTTCCAAGGTCCTAGAAACCTTTAGAAGATAAATACAAACTTTCAATCTGCCCTGATATAAATTTAAATTTATAAAAAGCAAAAGTGTCTCACATAAGCCAGGAACAAAAGTAAAAAATACTAGAAACATTCAACAGATCAGGCAGCATCTACGCAGTGAAACAGAATCAATCGTTCATGTTAATTATCTTCTATAAGAATTAACAATATGAGTAAACAAATCGTTCGAAGTTGCAGAGCAGAAGGGTTCAAGAGGATATGTGTAAGTGTGAGAAGACCAGGGTTATTCAGGTAATATAATTGTTTTCAGTACTATCTAATTTAATGGTGAATGGGTTACTTTAAAGACAGATAGAGGAAAAAAAGATATTGTGACTATGATATGTAGGAGTCAGCAGCTTGCTGAAATTTGAAGCAAAGAGGACATGGTTGATCTTGTTAGAATTGTCTATTCTAATACAAAGGAGGAAAAGCTGAAAACTGTTAAATTTCAGATTGAGTCCTGCTTACCAAGAAGATTAGGTCCTGTTCCATGGGCTTTCATCCGTTCCACAATGCCCAATGAAGTCAGAATGAGAGTGGAATGGAGGATTAGCATGACAGGTGATCAGAATCAACCTCGCAGATTGAATGATAGTATTCTGTGAACACACTCACACAAGCTTTGTGAGGAGACCACATCGAGAACACTGAACGTGATTCACTAATTTGGAAAAAGTCCATGTGCATTGCTGCTTCACCTGGAAGCCATGTTTGGCTCAGTGGGAAAGGTGTTGTTAAAAAAGTCAAGCAATGCATCTCGAGTGATTACATGGGAAAGCATCATGAAAAGGATGCTTTCAGGGGAACTGAAATTATACACACCTGTTTGAAGTTCATCACTGCTTTAATAAGTGGAGATGCTGTAACTAAAAGGATTTCATCTCCTGGAAACTGTCCAGCAAGCTATAAAAGCAAAAAAAAAAATTCCACAATTTCAGATCAAAGAAATGCAGTTTAAGCAAATTACAGTTATAATTGATAAATGTCAAAAAGATACCCTGTAATATATATCAACAAGGCTTCATTTCACCAACAAGAGAAAATCTGCAGATGCTGGAAACCCAAGCAACACACACAAAATGCCGGAGGAACTCAGCAGGCCAGGATTTTGTGTGTGTTTCATTTCACAGAGCTTACTAAAATCATGAATGTGGTCCTAACAATCCATTTTCATACTGACAGGAGGTTTGACAGAATGTTCCTACATCGACATTTGACACCAGGAGTGAAATGAGTGCAACGGAAGGTATTAGACACCTACTTCATACTGAAAGGGTACAGTGTGAGAGAATATGGGCTCCAGCAATGGAATATGATTGCTCCAGCAATCCAGAACTCCAAGGTTCTGGATAATTGTACTGAAATCTTCTTGTTCCCAAATCCTCTTGTGATAGTGGCCAACATACTAATTGTCTTTCTGCTTCATCAGTGCACTAGCTTTCAATGACTTTTATATAGAGACACCCAGGTCCCTTCAAACAACATTCCCCAATTTGCTACCATTTAAAAAATACATATCATTTACTTTCCTACTGAAAGGTAACCCCACAATTCACTCCACTGTACTCCATCGTCCACACTACTGCCTACTTTATCAGCTTGTCAACATTTTTCTAAAGCTTAACTGTAAACAGTCACATGTGATCCTTTCAGTGAAATCGGCAATTTGTACTGTGAAATATGTAATTGCAGCCCAAGCACTATGATCATCACTAATCTCCCAAAAAGGTCTCTTAATCTATAATGATCCTTTTCCACAGTATTGTATCT